>NC_085867.1:3997692-4097692 GCF_034702125.1 Engraulis encrasicolus
GTGGGTGTGGGTGCGTACATGTGTCTGTGTCTCTCTCTATGTGTGTGTGTGTGTGTGTGTGTGTGTGTGTGTGTGTGTGTGTGTGTGTGTGTGTGTGTGTGTGTGTGTGTGTGTGTGTGTGTGTGTGTGTGTGTGTGTGTGTGTGTGTGCGCGTGTGTGTGTTAGTCAGGGTAAATGTGCTGATGTGTGTGCAGATAGAGCCCCACTGATTGCTCTGAAGTGCACAATAAGAGAGATTGATTCTGTGTCACCACCTGAAGGTGCTAAAACCAGCTAACGCATCCATCACCACAGGCTTAAAAACCCGAACGCAAACTCACACAGACGCACAGACACACACACACACACACCCTCACGCACGGACGCAGGCAGACAAGCAGACAGAGACACACGCACACACACATCCCGCTCCACCCACTTTTCCTCCTCTGTGTGTCTCTGTTTACATCTCTCTGTGTCTGTGTTCGACAAACTGTTCAACTCGTGTACGAGGTGTGCTACATTTTCATTAGGCCTTCAGGTTCTCCACAGATACTTACTTCCACTACTTGTCAGAGGTGGCGACATACCAGCATCCTTTCCCATGAAATGGTGCTAGCTAGTAGGCCTGTCTCACATTTCCACTCCATTTTGCTCTCCCTGTATAGTGCCTCGTAGCCTGTCTTTGGTCAATATGGTTGTTTTGTTGTCTTTATTGGACCAATAAGTGAAGAGGAAAATTGCTCGCAATGACATTTACATTTCTGCAGTAGCTTCATTTTTTAAACTGATGTTATTCAAAAACTATAGAGAGTTTCACCAATGAAAGATTCCTGACCTCTCTAACAAAGGTTTTAGAAAGTATGAAGGTGAAAGTGATTGAAAAATCTTTAGGCTACTCTACTGTAGAGTGGGAGACATCAGCCTGAACATTCCACCATTATTTTGAACAGGCACAACAAGACACTCAAAATCAACAATAACGGAAAAATGAAGAGAGGTATGGACACGCAATCTATGTTTTAACATCTCCAAACTGAACCGGTCATTTTAGAGCTTGAAAAGTGTCTCTATCTAGAAACCCCTTGGAGGGGTAGTATTTTAACATTTCTCTATTTACTGAAGAAAAAGGCCGATAGAGATAACAATAATGGGCCTTGCCTCTTAATTACAAGTGTTGTGAAAATGAGGGTTGGCTACTGTAGTTTTAACTCAGCTACACCCCTGGTTCTCATAGCCTTGCTGCAGGTGTGACACGCTGTGTCCAGAAGTGGGTTTATATGGCAGGGCAAAGCCCAAGACAAGGCCACACTTCATGCTATTATGGGGCACCTAAGTCACGCCCTCTACTTCCTGGTTCATGGGGCAGAGGGAGTCAAAAAATAATTACTAGACTTGAAATGAGTGGTTTTTCGCCGACAATCCAAACCTTGGACCTCCACTTATGCACCACAAGTCCACCGCGACTCGCCTCGTTCACTTCCATTCAATTTTTTGCAACTATCTGCCCCATGAACCAGGAAGTTGAGGGCGTGACTTAGGTGCCCCATACCGAGAGCCTCACACAGTTGTAAGTAATACCTCTGCCTTTCTGCTCAGATGCTAAAAGACTGTCACTGTCTTTGTGCCTCCTCCGTGCTCGATGACAATAAAGATCAATCTGAGTCAAGACGCAATACACCCACCAGGACCACGGGCTAAGTACATTCACTCGCAGTGTTGGATAAAATGAACGATATGAGTATGCCATTTCCTGTCCGTGTCATTATGACATGGACAGCTTGATAGCAGCGTTGTGACCTATGTGTTACAAATATACTAGAGGTTCTCAAACTTTTTTGTGTGAAGTACCACCTGAGACAATATTGAGCTCTCCGAGTACCACCTTGACAACCAACATTAGAATATCGCAGTAAAGGCCTTCCATATTCACTTTTGCCAGTCAGTACAGGAGAGGTTCATAATGGCATCAACAGCTAAGGTCACATTCAGTGCAAGTTTTCTTTCTTGCCTGATAGGACTATTGTTCTGCATTATGTTTTTAGATTCATACAATGCAATATTACAAAATGTGAGATCAAAGAGACATGTTCAACTACAACAACTTGATCAGCCTAAAAAAATTAAATTCTTCCAAGTACCACCAGAGATGTCTCAAGTACCACCAGTGGTACACATACCACAGTTTGAGCACCACTATACCAGAAGATAATTCCACTGCAGTGAAACCACAGTCAGGCAGGTCTGTTATTGTCATTTTCATGACCATCATTAATTATCATCATAGTCCAGCTATGAGGGCCATTAGGTACATGAGGTGATATTCACTGATATGTCTGGCTATGTGTGCATCTGTGTGTGTGTGTGTGTGTGTGTGTGTGTGTGTGTGTGTGTGTGTGTGTGCACATGATGCATGTGTGTGAGTGACAGAGAGAGAGAAAGAGAGAGAGAGAGAGAGAGAGAGAGCATATGCATGAGCATAGGCGCCTCCATCTACTGTTTGTTTATGACCGCATACTACTAACTAGGAGTTCGCGGTATGGACGGTATACTATCGTACGCTGTATTTTTTCCACCAAGGTATAGATTTTGTCCATACCGCTTGCAGATGGCAGTAGACAACGTTTTGAACATCCACCAGATTGCCTCTCGTAGTTGTAACAAAAGAATATGTGGTTTTAGAAAAACAGCAGCACAATCTCATTTAAATAAGCTTTAAGTGTAAAATGTATAGTTAGTGTAGTGAGCTATTGTTTTAAACTGTATGTGATTTCGATTCTGGTCTCCACAATTGAATGTACAGTGGTGTATGAAAAGCAAGTTAGAAGCTAACAGCCCAAGTCATTCATGTCAATGCTGGTGTCTGACAACAGAAATGTGCTAAATCTATGTGCTAACACTGGTTGCTTTACATTTGCGCCAGCCTTTCTAACTGTATGTACTGTGTCCAGTTGAGATAATATCATTCATGATATCTGGCTGGGTGTTAGTAACTTGAATGACTGTTCACTGTTTAAAATGTGATTTAGCGATTTTGCTAATGTTAGCACGCTAACCGCTGCTGCAGTGATAGCTGCCATTTAAATGCATTAGTTCTACAATGCATTGCCAGCTGCCTCATGTGAAAGTTCGATTTTTTTTTTTTTAACTTTAACAATAACAGCTTAACCATTAGGCTTGGCATAATCACAGATTCAGGCACACATTTCCAAATTACCCTCAGCAACTCCAGAAATACAAAAAAAGGTCCAATGAACAATTTATTGGATAAAATCCATGTTCAGTTTGACACCCCTCCTTTCCCTATAACCCCTTCTAGACTTGGTGAAATTGACAAGTGTTGTTGTAGCCTATTGCATTGCAAAATGCATTTTTCATAGTTTTTGTTTGTTTTCAAAATATTTGAATGGCAAGAATTCACACACATTCCAAAAATGCAAATGCAAAAGTAAAAAAAAGGTGTTTTGGACATTTTGCAATGGAATGCTTCAATTTTACACACATGTAAAATAGGCCTACCGTGATATATACCGTGGCTAAAATTATACCGGGGTATACATTTTTGGCCATACCGCCCACCCCTACTACCAACGTTCCTTTAAGAGTGTACCGTCACACCGTTCGGGCAGTGAAAGTTCTATAGAATTCTGGGCGTCATTCAATACAATTTGGAATTTAAGAAACTTGCATTGTTATGGAACGCATTCTTTTTACAGAATGTTCAAAAACCCACACTCTTAAAGGTTAAAAGTCCTACACAGACCCCCTTGCAGTCAGCACCTGGACTGGATTGCAAGTACAGACACCAGGCGCAAAAGCAACATAAAGAGCACCACCCACTCACTCATGGATTGCCTCCATCATTTGAAAGATGACTTCAGATATTATGCCATGAATATTTAAAAATATGTGTGTGTGTGTGTGTCTCTCTCTCTCTCTGTTTCTTTCTCTCTCTCTCTGTCTCTGTGTTTATGTGTGTGTTTGTGTTTGTATGTATGTATGATAGAGAGAGAAAGAGAGAGAGAGAGAGAGAGAGAGAGAGAGAGAGAGAGAGAGAGAGAGAGAGAGAAGTAGAGACAGTCATATAGCAAATAGCACACAACTGCAATTACAATCAATTAATTGCGATCAACGCCAGGAAGCATCTTGAGTATTTACATCTTCATTAAAGCAACACTGACGTTAATTTACTCTTTTGAGACTCTCCTTGAATCCTTCACCTCAGCCTGCTGCCGATGAGTCTCACACACCTCCTTACTTCCTCTCACCTCACAGGTACCTGGCACTTAAGTATGGTGCAACTCGATGGAAGACACTTACACATTTATTTTTGCTTTATTTATGTATGTTTTTTGTGCTCTTCTCCGTCCAGCGTTTTCTACTTACCTCTTCCATTACCCTGTGGTGCATTGCCACTCCTCTGTAGAGGTAAGAACCGCAAAAAGCAGCAGTGCAGCATTTTTATAGGCCTACAGCATTTTGTTTGGCTTTTTGTTTGCATTTTTAACTGCTTAAAAAATCAATCCACAATGTGTTCTTGTTTTAATTTTAGATGTAGGAAAGGTAATTCATGGAGAGAAAAAAAACAGCATGGCGTTAAGGGCAGCTCACCACGCTATGTCATTGCAGGCATTTTTCATGACTTAAAATAGAAAATAACAAAAATTCAGCCCATTTACACCCACGTTCTGCTTAGAGAAAGTTGTTCTATTCAAAATATGGTGTCAGGTCGAATGCGCCCAGTGAAGCAGAAAGGAAACAAACATGTTTTTTTTTTCTTCAACAGAGAAAATAAGGACAGGCGAAAGCATAATTATTTTTTTCCATTTAAGAAAGGGCATAATGCTACAGTACTTGGAATCCAACTTAGTAAGAAAAGAAAATAGCATTTGCTGAAACCCACCCACTGGAAAATGTCCCAAAAGGTGGGTGACAACAATCACACCATACACCCTTCTGTGAATACACCTTTCACAGATTTTCTTATTTTTTTCACAGACATAAAAGAAAAAATCTCGTAGTCTTCAGCTTTAGATACAGAGTCAAGGACATCTTGCATCCATCCATTCATCCATTGTGCACCCTTCCATTCTGATACACGTCCATTCATAGGGCACTTCATACAATGCAATATTACAAAATGTGAGATCAAAGAGACATGTTCAACTACAACAACTTGATCAGCCTATTTTTTTTTAATTCTTCCAAGTACCACCAGGGATGTCTCAAGTACCACCAGTGGTACGCATACCACAGTTTGAGCACTTCTACAGTATACTAGAAGAGAATTCCGCTGCAGTGAAACCAGAGTCAGGCAGGTCTGTTATTGTCATTTTCATGACGATCATTAATTCTCATCATAGTCCAGCTATGAGGGCCATTAGGTACATGAGGTGATATTCACTGATATGTCTGGCTAGGTCTGCAACTGTGTGTGTGTGTGTGTGTGTGTGTGTGTGTGTGTGTGTGTGTGTGTGTGTGTGTGTGTGTGTGTGTGTGTGTGTGTGTGTGTGTGTGTGTGTGTGTGTGTGTGTGTGTGTGTGTGTGGGTGAGGTATAGAAAGATAACTTCAAATAAGAGCAGCAGAAAGGGCATAGCAAGCAAACCAAACCTCCACCACACAGCTCCGGAGGGCAGAGCAAGCAAACCAAACCTCCACCACACAGCTCCGGAGGGCAGAGCAAGCAAACCAAACCTCCACTACACAGCTCCGGAGGGCAGAGCAAGCAAACCAAACGTCCACTACACAGCTCCGGAGGGCAGAGCAAGCAAACCAAACCTCCACCACACAGCTCCGGAGGGCAGAGCAAGCAAACCAAACCTCCACTACACAGCTCCGGAGCGACAACCTGATTGAACCCAGTCCAGTCCCCCCATCTACTGACTGCCGAGGCCCATGGCAAGCGACACATACACATACACAATACAGAAAATAAAAAGCCTGCGGACAGACAAAGGCACTGTTGCTCGCCACACTGAATGTCCTTTGTCTGCCCAGAGTATTTTAGATTTGTGTGCAGACCTATTTCATTTTATTTTTATTCTATTTTATTCCAGGGCTTCTTCTCAGCTGGGGTGTACCTGTATACGTATATAGAGGTCCTGACTAACTGATGCTTGTCTGTAGGAAGGATACCTTCTCAGGGATCAGGTGGAGGAAATTAGTAGGAGGGCATAAATAGGCTGAGAGAGAGAGAGAGAGAGTGTGTGTGTGAGAGAGAGAGACACACACACACACACACACACACACACACACACACACACACACACACACACACACACACACACACACACACACACACACCAGGTTTGGCCAAAACTGCAAGTACACAAACTGAAACATTTAATTTCTCCTCTGGGTTCCTAAAGCAGAAAGTTTGTCCTTTGTCTTATTTGCTTGCTGAAGTTACAACCAGAGGTGCAGTGTGTGCAATGGAGTCTGTCCATCACTGTGGTTAACTAGATGCTACCCTAACTCATCGATGACGTCTAGAGCTCAGGGGCTAAACTGGTGCAAGCGGTGGAGTAAGGAAACAAAACATTCACTCAATAGAATTACAACTTAAATCCCCCCTCAAAACACATCCTTAATATACCCAACAGAGAGAAATAGTAACATGTGTTGATGTTGGAATGGGAACAATGTTGTTTTTATGGGTCCCTTTTAGCGTGCTCAAGGGAACCTATGGACACTTGAGCAACAGTGAAGACAGGACCACCATCACAATGCTGTTATTAAAGGAACAGTCCACCCTTTTCTGATGTTCACATATTTGCAGTATTTCCCAGCATTATGCATAAATGTGCATATAATTTCCGTCTATGTGTTTCCATTGCCTAGTTTAACAGCATAGCCAAATTAAGCAAAGCAATTCAAGTCTATGGGGGCAAACAAAACATCAGCAAATGTACCGTATTGACCCGAATATAAGATGTGGTTTTTGTTATAAAAATAGCACTCTAAAAAGGGGGGTCGTCTTATTTCCGCGCGCTAGAGAAAAAAAAAAAATATATATATTATTATTATTTTTTAAACTTAACCTGAATGCGGCCATTAGCCTATGCTTCACAACAATGCCACAAAACTCAATAATGGATGGGTTAAGAGATTGTTTTGGCCATATCAAATTTGCAGATGCTTGTTTCGCTATGACTGTTGCACCGCACGTCTATCAACTGTCAATGTCAACGTGATAAGGACGTGCAAGGGGAAAAACACAAGTCAATCGCGGCTCGTTGCCCTGGTTTTATTTGTGTTTGGTTTTACAGTCTCATCAGGAAAGCTTTGGTCGTTCTCTCTGGTCAGCCGACAACACCACTAGAAACTAAAGGAATGAAGGGTGATTTGACGAACAACCTGTAGGCTAAGTTTTGGATGCTGTCATCAGCCAATCAATGGTCATCTGTGTGTGCGCGAGAGAGCAGCGCCATTGACAAGCGGTGTCTTTGACGATATGCCTCGCAACGATGCAACAACACAGCATAATGGTTAGGGCAAGGCATTGTCTTGTTCATAGAAAATCACGAGGAGTTTTACCCTTGGTACGAAATGAATATCAATCGGACTTTTAATGTCAACGTGGTCCTGATAGGCAGCGCATGCCCTAGTAACAGAGAACGGGAAAAAAAACGTTTGACTTTGGCTCTCTAAAGGTTTGGTTATAACCAAACCAAAAATCTACCACTTAAAAACGTTCCTTTTGGTTACGGTACAAACCAAACAAATACTAACGTTCTTGGACTTTCAGGGAACTACTCATATGAAACGTTAGCTAGTAGTTACGCTGCTACCAATCCACAACGTTATGTTAAGTTGTTTTTCGGTTGTTTACGGCCTAAGTAAGGTCAGCCTATGCCATTTTTTTTATTAATTTCTTATAATTTATTAATTATTCATGACCATTATTGCACCAAAGTGCAAAGAGTGAAATGCAAAATAGGATATATCATAGCCTATTTGCTTTTAATTCAGTGAAGGGACACAAACCTGCGTCTCCAAAGAATACAAAGTTAAATGTTTCATTCCAAATAGGCCCATTTAATTGTGTGTGTGTGTGTGTGTGTGTGTGTGTGTGTGTGTGTGTGTGTGTGTGTGTGTGTGTGTGTGTGTGTGTGTGTGTGTGTGTGTGTGTGTGTGTGTGTGTGTGTGTGTGTGTGTGTGTGTGTGTGTGTGTGTGTGTGTGTGTGTGTGATAGGCAGGAGTGTCTAGCATGTAAGTTTGGCTGTAAAGAGTCCACATATTAAATGGTAGCTGGCCACTGCATTTTATCTTGTACAAACTTGTTTGTCGTTGTGTTTGCAGTGTTTCTGACTACATTTGTACACAGACCTATAATCTATAAATAGCTCATTGAAGGCGATAAAGCATCAGTTTCAATGACAGCACAGCTTTTCATAAATTTGATTAAGGTAAAGGGGCAGTTCAGTGCGAGATATTGTCTTTTGGTAGGCCTAATGCTATTGAAAGCACCACAGATCAGGGTGTCTATAATGCAGACACATCTCTGCCTGTGACTTCAGTTAGGCTTATTCAAATGCAAATGCCCCTAGCTGTTGACTCACGGCTGACTGCCTTTGCTGCATCAGTTCTTGGCATGTTATGATTGGCCCTCACCTGAGAAGACCCACCCCCACAAAAATCCTGAAGAGAAAGAACCCCTCAAATCTGCCATTTGAATGGAGCTGAACTAAACTGCTGGTAAGACCACAAGCCATGTGAATTACATACTGTAGTGCATAGAGCATTGTTTGTGTGCATTGTGTGTGTGTGTGTGTGTGTACGGTATGCAGCAGTTTAAGGGGAGGGGATGTATTTATCTATCTATTTCTAAGTGTGTGTGTGTGAGTGTGTGTGTGTGTGTGTGTGCGCGTGTGTTGCAGCAGGCTGTGTGGAGCTAGAGTGGCATGGGGGTGGGGGTGTATTTCTAGTGTAGATTAATTTACTGCTAACCCTAGTAACAGAGAACGTAAAGAGAACGTTTGACTTTTGGTTCTCTAAAGGTTGGGGTTATTACCAAACCAAAATTTACCACTTAGAAACATTCCCTTTGGTTACAGTAAAAACCAAGCAGCCATTGGTTCCGGTTCGGTTCTGGATGATTTTTTATTTTTAACTGAAACATGGCTGGAAAAATCCACTAGCTCTATCACACTTATAGAAGCAACTCCGTCACACTTTAATTTCATTAGTACAGAAAGGCAGAATAAACAGGGAGGGGGGATAGCAATTATTTTCAAGGCACTGTTTCAATGTCAAAAGACATCACTAGGTGAATTTTCATCTTTTGAATACTTAGCTGCAGTTCTAAAATGTTCTTCTGACATACTGTTATTGACTATTTACAGACCTCCAAGACTTTCTGCACCACTCTTCTTAGAGGAATTTGGTGAGCTGTTGTCGAATGTTTGTGTGGACTATGATAGCTTGTTTATAGCAGGCGATTTTAATTTTTACGTGGACGACTTAGAGAATGTCTATGCTAAGGAATTTTTAAGTCTTATTGACATTTTTAGCCTCACACAGCATGTAACAGGACCAACACACAACCAAGGTCACACTTTAGACCTAATAATAACAAAAGGCCTTAATGCTTGTGCTAGTGTCAAAGACTATGGCTTTTCTGACCATTACTGCATTTTTTCTGATGTTTCTATGTACCCTCATGTTCAAAGGGAATCTGTTACAGTCAAAAAACGTATAATCAACTGTGAGACAGCCTCACTCTTTCAGCAAGCACTTTCAGAGATCCAAAGTCAAACCTCAGAGAGTGCAGATGATCTCATGGTTAATTTTAATTCAAGGATGACCCGTATTATGGATGTTATTGCCCCCGAAAAAATCAAAACAGTGGGACGTGAAAAAGCACCTTGGAGAAAGAATCCCACAGTTATATTGCTAAAGCAAGAATGCAGGAGGGCTGAAAGACAGTGGCGTAAATCCAAACTTGAAGTCCACTACCAAATCTATAAACACACACTCTCGAAATACAACCAAGAAATTTCTAAAGCTAGACAATCTTTTTTCTCTGACATAATTAACAGAAATATTAATAATGCACGTGTCCTGTTTGGCACTGTGGAAAAGCTAGCAAGGCCCCCAAATCTAATGCCCTCTGAGTTCCTCTCAGTCAGCAAATGCAATGAGTTCGCATCCTTTTTCAAAGGAAAGATTGAAAAAAAATACGTGCAAACATACTCACACATGTGCAACCGACCCAAGATTCAGACCAGCTTGCTATGGTGAAGTTAAATCCTAACCTCATGAGAAATTTTCATTTAGTTGATGTGGACATTCTTAATAGAACGGTACAAAGTCTTAGCTCCTCTACATCTGACTTAGATATTTTACCAACAGCCTTCTTCAAATCCATCTTAAATCTAATATCATCAGATGTACTTCAGATCATCAACACCTCACTACAAACAGGCATATTCCCAGGCTGTCTGAAAGAAGCAGTTGTGAAACCCTTACTGAAAAAGAACAACCTGGATGCACTGGTACTAAACAACTATAGGCCCATATCCAATCTACCATTCATGGGTAAAATAATAGAGAAAATTGTTTTTAACCAATTAACTGCTTTTCTAATGTCTAATAGCTATTTTGATAAGTTTCAATCAGGTTTCCGTGCCTACCACAGCACTGAAACAGCTCTTATTAAAGTTATGAATGACATAAGATTGAATTCTGATGCTGGCAAATCATCCGTCTTGGTACTTCTTGATTTGAGTGCTGCTTTCGATACAGTTAATCATTCTATACTACTACATAGACTGGAACACTGGGTTGGCTTTACGGGCATAGTGATCGACTGGTTAAAATCGTACTTACAACAAAGAAGTTTTTTTGTCGCCATTGGAAGACATACTTCATCACCAATGTCTCTGGATTGTGGGGTCCCCCAGGGCTCCATTCTGGGACCACTACTGTTCAATCTGTATATGTTGCCACTGGGACACATTATCGAGAATAACTCCATAAATTACCATAGCTATGCGGATGATACCCAGCTCTACTTATCTATGTCCCCAAATGACTATACCCCCCTTGAATCACTCTATCATTGCATGGACCAAATTAACAAATGGATGTCTCACAATTTCCTCCAGCTGAACACAGATAAAACTGAAGTAATTATATTTGGGAAAAGAGAGGAGAGACAAAAGATTGCTACTATCCTTGAAACGAAGGGACTGAAAGCAAGGGATACAGTTAAAAACCTTGGGGTCCTCATTGACAGTGACCTAAACTTCAACAGTCACATGAAAGCTATTACTAAGTCTGCATTTTATCACATAAAAAACGTCTCTAAATTTAGGGGCCTGATGTCTAAACATGATCTGGAGAAGCTAATACATGCCTTTATTTCTAGTAAAGTTGATTACTGTAACAGTCTTTTTACTGGCCTCCCCAATAAAACCATTAAACAGCTTCAACTTGTACAAAACGCAGCTGCAAGGGTTCTTACAAAGACAAGGAAGTTCGACCACATTACTCCAATTTTAAGATCGCTGCATTGGCTCCCAGTAAGCTACAGAATTGATTTTAAGGCTATGCTACTTGTGTTTAAATCACTAAATGGAATGGGACCCACATATCTACTGGATATGTTTCAGCTGTATGCACCAACTAGGTCACTAAGGTCAACGGAGAAGAATTTGCTGGTGATTCCAAAAGTCAAAACAAAGTGTGGAGAGGCAGCCTTTAGCTTCTATGCTTCAAAGCTTTGGAACCAGCTTCCAGATGACATAAAAAATGCACCCACTATTGATAGCTTTAAATCTAGACTCAAGACAAAGCTGTTCTCAGATGCTTTCCCCTAGCTTAAATTACTTATTCTTATTATTTTTATTTTTTATTTAATTTGTTTTATTTTATTTTATTTTATTATTATTTTTACCTTATGTTTTATCTTAATGTTTTTAAATGCTTTTTGACTCTAATTCATTTCCTTCTTTCTTCCCTGTTTCCTTTCATTTACATTTGTTAACTTTGTGAAGCACATTGAGTTGCACCTGTGTATGAAATGCGCTATATAAATAAACTTGCCTTGCCTTGCCTTGGTTACGTTTCGGATACGTCATTTTTGGTTCTGTTTCGGTTCTCACTGGGTTGCCAGGAAAGTTTAATTTAAGTTCCCAGAACGATATATGTGTGGTTCCCATTCCATTCCCTCGCCGTACCTTTATTGCTTTTCATGTTTGTTCCCTCATCGTTCCCATATGGTTCCCATAACCTTGATGGTTACATTATAGGTCTGGTCACGTCTGGTTCCCTAGACGTGCTCCTGATGTTCCCCCAACTTTGTTTATACTGTGTTGTTCAGAGCATAAGCAATGATGACTGTCCACCCAATTAAATCATATACGTCTACATATTAGTAACAGTATTTCCTCCAGATTGAATCATGTACACAATCTTTTTTTTTTACTCCATTTCATTCATTTAACTCAACTTGGTTGGGTTGATCTAAGGTTTGGCTGTGCACACAACATCACACAAAAGATGTGGTGAGTGAAAGAAATAACTTGAGAACTTGTTACACCTTTGCCGGTAACAAGCAGGCCCTTCACAACCAATCTGTCCAACCTAATTACTTAGGGCTGGTATATCATGATTCAATTGCTTGCACCTGAAAAACTCCTAATCAATCTGGTCACATGGTACTCTTGAGCCTGTATATAAACCTGGACTGTCAGAGTGCTTTAGTTATTTGCCTGCCTGCCTGCTGGCTGGTCAGCATGGCACAGCATAGCGCTTGTTTAACTGCTTTGCAAGCAAGCTAATAGCGCTTTTGGCTTATGGCATTTGTTAGCTACATCAGTCAACAGTCAGTAACAGCACATGTTACATTGCTTGCGCCATTGTGCACTTGATGTAGATGGTATGATTATCTTTAAACTTCATTAAGGAAAACATTTGGTATTAATCCCCACTAGATTGTGTTCATACATGCTCAGCTGATATTTCTCTCACATTGTGGTACAGTACGGCATAGACTGATATATAAAATATAGACATCATACATGTTTTCAGCAACTTTAATCATCATTCTAAGACAGCAGTGTGCCAAACTGATGCCAGGCGCAGGGTGTTTCAGTGATGGTGGAGGATGGGAGGTGCTTAAGTACCATGATCAGGGTACCTCAACTATGGTGAGAGATAGTGGGGCAGGACCAAAACACATTCACAATAATAAACAAGGTTGGGGGAACATCAGGAGCATGTCTAAGGAACCAAATATGCAACCAACAAGGTTAAGGGAACCATATGGGAACGGCAAGGGAACAAACATGACATGAACAGGAATAAAGTGACGGTGAGAGAACAATAAGGGAACGGAATGGGAACTACACATATAACATTCTAGGAACGAAAATTAAACTTTCCTGCCAACCAAGTGAGAACGGAAAAATAACCAAACATGACTCTCTGGGGACGTACCCAGAACTAAACTGGAACCAAGGTCTTGTGTTCCAGGAACCTTCGTAGAACTAAAAATTGTTAGTAGGGAAGTCTTTGACATGCATTGTAGTTCATTTTATCCATTTTAGTATACCAGCCACAGGCACAAGTTACCATCAAACCTTCCTGCTCGATTGAATGCAATGCTACTGTCATACTATGTATCTTCTTAACTCATCAGTTTTAATCCTGTGTGTATTTTTGTCAAGTATGTTTGTAAACTGAAATTGTGTGCTTACATTTATGTTGGTGTTGTAATCTGTGTTGGTGTTGTTGTTGTATCTAAATTTCCCCACTTTTCATTGCGACAGGTACAAATTGCTTGCATTATATTATTGCATGTTACTGCTGTACAGGCTGTGTGAGACGCAGCAAGGAGAGACCAGGCTCAGGCAGAAGACAACACCATGGACCTCAACACATTCCACACCCGGTGGAGATGGACGAGTGACCTGACCTGAGATTTCGTTTTCTTTTCAGATCTACACCTCCACCACCATCATGTACGTTTTTTCAGTTATTTGATGTGTTAACATGGGTTTATGTTTTGAAAGTATATGCATAAGAAGCCCACTATTAAAGCAATGACATTAGTGTCATCTTTCTATCCAGATATGTCAATGCCTCACAGCTGTGAAGCTGCCACTCCCTCCCAAACTCATGGCACAGCACCCAGCCATTCGGAAGATTTGAGGCACAAACATCATCCATTCAAAAACATCTGGAATGGTAAAGAGGAGGGGGCTTCTGGTATTGCTGTTGTTATAAAGTGTATGCGCTCCGTGTACTTGTTGATGTCCATACAGCAAAAGTGTTTTGAACTAAAATGAATTTCATCTCAATTCCACCTGTAGTCCTGGAGGAACACAAGAAGACCCTTTTGAGGATAACAGAATTCATGAAGTACATGGTAAGTAGGCCTACTACACACATATTCACATACAGTATGACGTGTATATTATGTTCCTACACTAAAATGAATTATATCACAAATGTAGCCATGGAAGAGCACATGGGGCCAATGACAAGGAAGATGGAGGTTATGGAGAGGAAGTCCATGACTTTGAAGGCTGCCATGACTTTGAACATGCCACGACCTGCTGTTGGTCCAGTGCAGCAGAGAGCATAAGCTGGTGGAGCTAGCCAGAAGCCTGGCTCAACCAGAAATGAGAAACCAAATGGTAATTATTTTGGCATAATTATGTGAATTATGTGTTTCTGTATATAATGTATAATGTACTGGTTTGGCTAATGAAGATAGACCACATAATGTTTTCCATATTAGTTTTCATATTTCATTTTCATCATCTGCTTTAATTTTTGTAGACCTTGGGAAAGCCTGGGATGGGCGAATACGGCAGCTGCTGTCCGCCGTGGGTGGCTACCCACACACCATGTCCTGGGACATTACAGCCTGAGGAGGAATAGAACGTGCATGCATTCCAGAACCTGACCCTTTGCAAAGTTATAACAGGTAAGATTAGCAGGTATATTCTCCGTAAAAAATATGTGTGTAAATCTGTGTTATGCCAAGTTTGATTCAGATTTAAATGTCCCACCTTTCTTTACATCCATTTGCAGAGACCTACACGCAGAACTTCTCTGTCCTGCAGGAAGCGAATATTGAGAATAGCATTGGGCATACTCTGAAATTTGGACTACACAGATGGTAAATTAAACTTAAGTGTGTCTTTTATCAATCAATGAATAGTCACAATAAGCTAATTAAATGAAACATTGCTACTAAGTTGGTTTAAACTTTTTGTTTCTTATTCTTTTTAGGTCAGCTGGTCCTCAAGACTGAAAACACACACCAACATTTTTATTTTCTGTATTTTATTTATAGTTTTTATTTATTTATTTATTTTACTTTGAACCTTGATGGCATTTTATGATGAAATTGTAATATAATGTTGCACTGTTCTCACCCATGTTGAATTCCTGATATTTGTCAATTAGGCATTCCCTCAGCCTCAAGACTGGAAACACATTATATGCACTCACATCCATTTTTGCCATCTTCATTCTTATTTTGTGCATTTTACATTGTTTGCTTTTGTTGTTTGTTTGTTTTTTTTGCCTTGTTTTCATTTTATTATGAAAAAACATTGTAATGTTGCACTGTTACCCTCTTACCTTGTATTCCTGATATTTTCCTATTAAACATCATCATCCTTCAACATTTGCCTTGTCATTTCAAATGCATTCAACACTTTAATAATGAATTAGGCCTACAAACTACAGAAATATGACAATATTATGGGTATTTCCCATTATGTTGTCATATGTCTGCAGCTTGTAGGCCTAATGGGAAATAGCCTATGCAAGAAGGTTACTATAATGTTGTAGGGGAACCTTTTGAAAACCAACATGAACACGAATAAAGGAACGGTGAAAAAACGTAGATGAACCGATCGGGAACCATACAAAAAAACGTTCTAGGAACAAAAAAAAACCTTTCCTGTTAACCAAATTATAACCATAACAGACCCAAAAAACAACGTAAAATAACCGGAAAAAAAACCAACGCCTCATGTTCCGGGAACATTCTCGGAACGGAAAATTGTTAGTAGGGTGGGTTTCAAGTGCAATGCGTCAATCTGCCTTTGGTGACGTTCGGTTTCTACAGTCCAACGGAAAACTTTGGATGCGTAAAATGAATGGCGATTTGGCGAGACGGCTGCTGGTTAGATATTGCTGTCAACTAAGCATTTCGCAAAATCTGTGCATTGCACAATAGGTTGCCTCTCTCTACTGGACTGGTTGCCTGGCTGGCGCAGACTAATGCTCTGAGTGTAGGCTATGTTGCGTCGCACTTTAAACAGGCGGGCATAGGCGGCTGTAGCCTGTAGGTGCCTATTGGCGCTTGACAGGTGAAGTGAGGAAAGAAAGGAAAAGAATATGAGTAGCCATCTGTGGTCTTATATCATGGAAATTCCATGAAAATTATATTGTGAAATTTGTTCTTTGTAAAAAGCCTCAGATTTTCCAACAAATTAAAAACTGCATTTTGAGAAAAGTTTCCAAAGAATGTGAAACAAAATTAAGTCTTCAAAAAACTTTTTTCCCCAAAACATGAGCCTGAAAATGGGGGGTCGTCTTATAATCAGGATCGTCTTATATTCGGGCTAATACGGTACTTATAAAGTACTTTAAAATTAATGTAAAATTCACCAGAGTGCAAAACAGCTATTTAATCCTGTCCTGTGATCATTTGTGGCTTGATGCTAATGCCTCCATTCACTTCCAGTGATTATGCTAAGCTATGCTAATAATTCTGATCCAATAAATCTAAGTACTGAAAATGATATGCACATTCATGAATAATGCTTGGAAATACTGCAAATATGTGAAAATCAAAAAAGGTAGACTGTTCCTTTAACAATGCCCAGTCAGCATAGCAAATGGAGGCAACACAGCACAGGGAATACGATAAATTTCACATCTTGAAATACAGTGCATAGGTTGACAACAGGACTTAAGGACTAAAGAACAAACCATAAAATGGAACCTGCAAAGGTGAGGAAGAAGGCAATGTCTAATAAATTGTGTGTGATAGAAACCTGTGATAAAAAAAAATCTGATAAAAGTTTGCTCATCAAAGACATGGGTGGTAGCTTTTCATTGACAATAAAAAAAATATATCTTGGTTGGACTCAAACTAATTCTTTCTTCAATTCATGTTTTATTTAAACACTATTTAACCACTTTAATAATTCAGCATGAGCAGCGTTTGCAGTTCTGAGAAGTTGTGCGTGTGCGTGTGTGTGTAGTACATGAACAGCGGGCATGGGTATTTTTGTGTGCTAAGTGTGTGTTTGTGCATGTGTGTAATGTTTCTGTTTGTTTCACAAAATATTGATTGAGTGCCATTTATACCACTGGCCTCTAATGCAGCTGCTGCTGTGTGGAGTATAGATATGGATTCTCACTGCTGACGTCTGAATGAGAGACATTTCATTCATCATAGCAGTCCCAGTTCTCTTGTACCAAGCCAATGCTTGTTTGAACAAGCCAGCCACTTAATAGCAAAATAACACTTCAAAGCACCTCGACACAATTTACTGGCAAGGTATTAATTGTTGAAAAATTGATCTAAAATGGACACGTGAATCGGCCTTCTCACTGCAAAACTGGCCAATTGCACCCTGCACCTCAAAGATGCCAGCTGTTCGATTAGAGGCTGTTTGACTCCCTGACAGGTAACCCACATTTAGTGGTGATTTGATGGCACATCCATCTCTCCCTCCCATCCTAGCTGTAGGTCTATTAAAGACTGCAGTGTGTCTCTCTCTCTCTCTCTCTCTCTCTCTCGCTCTCTCTCTCTTTCTCTCTCTTTCTTGCTCATTCTCTTTCTCTCTCTCTCTCTCTCACTCTTCCTCTTACTCTTACTCTTTCTCTTTCTCTTTCTCTTTCTCTTTCTCTTTCTCTTACTCTTCCTCTTCCTCTTTCTCTTTCTCTCTCTCTCTCTCTCTTTCTCTCTCTCTCTCTCTCTCTCTCTCTCTCTCTCTCTCTCTCTCTCTCTCTCTCTCTCTTTATCTCTCTCTCTCTCTTTCTCTCTTTCTCTCTCTCTCTCTCTCTCTCTCTCTCTCTCTCTCTCTCACACACACACATTCAGATAGTCATACACATAACCACATGCACATTATCCACCACAACTCTCCATCCCTGTCTGCGTGTCTTTGACCTTGGTGAGTGGAACGCAGGAAGAGACTGATCACCCGGGCAACCAGGGAAGACGCTGGACAACAGTTGCCCGGACGCCGCAGACAGTTTGAGGGGACAGGAGTAATGGAGGCGGATGATCACCAAGACACGAGATGGGGAGGCGATTTAGGGGTAGAACATGATCTAACTGTTTGGCTTCCTGGCAGGTATTACATAATGGTTGATGGTACACCTGTCTTCATTCCAGCTGTAATCATATTCAGTCACACAGACTGATGCAAGCCTACACCCCCACACACAAACACGCAGGCACACACATGCACACACAGTGACATTCATTTTGAACAATAGCCCAGGTGATAAGAATAGACATACCCTGGCATGCACCAAGGACAGGTGAGGAGACTGGAATGAAGCATGATGGGAGGATCACCCAGGCAACAGGGTGGGAGATGAAGGACACTAATCTAGGTCTCAGGGATGAGGTTGATGGATCGTCAGCAAGGCAATATGAATGAGGATGAAGGATACTCACCTAGGCAACATTGATGAGGATGAAGGATACTCTACATAGGTGACAGGGAAGAGAATGAAGGGTACTCACCTAGGGAACATGAATGAGGATGAAGAATACTCTGGAAGGAAAGATAAATGAGGATGAAGGATACTCACCTAGGCAACGTCGATGAGGATGAAGGATACTCACCTAGGCAACATCGATGAGGATGAACAATACTCAGAGAGGTGATAACGATGAGGATGAAGAATACTCAGGAAGGCAAGATGAATGAGGATGAAGAATACCTAGGCAACGAGGATGAAGGATACTGAAGCAAGGCAACATCGATGATGGTGAAGGATACTCACATAGGTGACAGGGAAGAGAATGAAGGATACTCACCAAGGTGATAATGATGGGAGGGGTCAGTTAGGCAATGGAAATATAATTGTAGATGGGTAATACTGGCGATAGCTGCAGCGAGATGGATTGGAGAAGAATCACTTTTTGTGCTAGAAATCGGGTAGCTGATAATATGGCGATGAAGGGAACTCACTCAGAAAAGGTGTAAAGATTGTAGAGTAGAGTATAATGTATTAATCCCCAGGGAAAGGAGTACAGTAGCATACATACATAAATACAGAAAAACACACAGACGTTACACACATTATTGCATAGTGGTGTGCATTGGCACTGCCCTCACGATTCGATTCGATTACGATTTGGGAGGTAGCAATTCGATTCAATCCGATTCAATTCTACAATGCATTGCAATTCATTACATTTGTACTGAAAGCAAATCAAATGTTTCATCAGTCATGATGAGGCAACACAAGTAGTCAGATACTGAGCAATAATTTATTGGCTGTTTTCTGTATCAGTCTTGCGGCTTTCAATGCTTTGAAGTTTGTTCATTTAATTTAACATTCATTTGCTTAAAAAATTAATTGCTTTAAAAATTGCCACATGGATTCTGGAACATGCCGCATTGAATTGGATCGTCCATACCCCGCATTGCATTGTATCGCTGAATCGATTATTGTTGACACCACTATTGCATATATATTCAGCATACAGCACACACTTACATACTAGTGGTGGCGGCTTGGGTACGTATGGGGAATGTGGCATGGAGAAATATCCATATCTATGGGGACTCATCACACTCGCCAGGCAAAAGCGAAAAGATCATGATGGTGATGAGGTAGGCACACACAGAGGATTAAAGGAGGAAGAAAGAGCAAAGGGTTGATGGGGGCTTGAGATACTGAGTGCGTTAAAATATGCAACCTTACCTCCTCCACTTGTGCTTGTCTCCTCGTCCCGCCTCCTGGCCCCTCCTCCGTGGAGAAAACGATAAAGTTTCCCAGCTGTCAGCCTAGCCACAACAACTGTTGAGGGACTGTTTTTCATTCACTATCCCAATTGCAAATGAGAAAAAGACTTTACAATTGAGCTTTTGCAAGATATTGAAATATAATTGTTACAAATCAAGTAACATGAGGGGACAGACACCAACCGAAAGCTCAAAAAGAATTTAATAACGAATGTCTAGGGGTTGTACAAAGAATGCGACGGAGCATCAAAGCTCAAAATCCAAAGAAAAAGACAAAAAGCTTCAATGTCATGGGAAACAGGACGTCAAGAGCGTCAGCCAAAACGGGTCAGGAATGAAGTCTCTCCAGCCGGCTCGAGGCAGTCCTTTTGAAGGGCTGCCGCAGGTGTACCCAATCAGCAAATCAGGTGTTGCCCATCCGGTTGATGGGGACGACCACCAATCAAGTCTGCCTGCTATTTACAACAGACAAACATTAGAGGGAGCCAAAAGAAACACTGGTGAAGAGACCGACATAACAATAATGCTGTTGTCAGTGATGTCATCATGACATATTACTTCCTGGTACGAGGAGACAAGCACAAGTGGAGTAGGTAAGGTCGCATATTGTAAGGCACTCACTGTAACAATGCAGGCCACTCACCAGGAGACATGGATGATGATGTGGGTGGTTTTGCTACTCATAACATGGGGGAATACAAGGTATGGGCCAAGCATCCGCATGGAAGAGATACCAATGGACGACACTCACCAGGAAAAATGGACAAGACCATGATGTGATTGATTTAGGTTAACATGGGAGACAAGAATTGACAAAGCATCACTGAAAGAGGACAATCAGGAATAAGAGAAGAGGTCAGAATGAGATTTAGATTACACTACTGATGGAGTATACAGAGATGAGGCAATATATCCATTAGTGGTGTGGATCGGCACTGCCCTCACGATCCGATTCGATCACAATTCGGGATGTAGCGATTCGATTCGATACGATTCGATTCTATGCGATCCGATCTGATCCGATTCAATTCTACATTGCATTGCAATGCATTACATTTCTACTGAAAGCAAAGCAAATTTTTAATCAGTCATGATGAGGCAATACAAGTAGTCAGATACTGAGCAACAATTTATTGGCTGTTTTCTGTATCAGTCTGTATCAGTCTTGCAATGTTTTGAAGTGCTTTTATTTAATTTAACATGCATTTGCTACCGAAATATCCATGGAAGTAATTGAAACTTAAAAAGATTGCCGGATCGATTCTGGAACTTGCCGGATCGATCCTGGATCGTCCATGCCCTGCATTGGATTGTATCGCCGAATCGATCATTGTTGACACCACTAATCGCCATGGTGATGGAGATATAGATGATGATGGAGCCCACTAATCAAAAATGGGGAAAGATAATGAGGCTGGTGAATTTTGGTACAAATGAAGGATACAGTGGTGGAGACAAGGAGACAGAGGAATTTGTACAATGAATGTGAAACACAATTATCTCTATCATAATAATGGAATCATATAATGTTCTCTGGGAAAGGACATGGAATTAGCGGTTTAGTCACCTTGGTGATAGGACAATATGCGTCACTCAGAAAAGGACAGAGGATCAATAAAGCTTTAAGAGTGTGGCCTCCGAGTTAAAGCAAAGACTCAATGCACACAATATGGCCTCCGAGTCCCTAGCTTCCTTTATTTCTGTTCATCAATCTACTAATTACCATCCACCCTTCTGTGTTCTGCTCAGCCGGCAGGTTCACTGAGTGCATTTTCTCATGTTGTTTACTGTACTGTCTGTCTGAGTGTGAGGTTCGAGGACAAGGGCCTCTGTCTGGGCATCTGCAAGCTCTTAGAGTGTCATTCAGGGATATTACCCTCTGCAAACAACGTAAACACACAAAACGCAGCAGCACATTCTTGGCAGCGGTGGAGGACCTGAAAGACACTCGTAAAGATAAAGAATAGCTCCAGGTGAATGAGGATGCGGTGATGCTGTGTGTATAATCAAAAAGTGAGTGGGTGAGTCCATCTGTCCTTTAGCTCTCTCTCTCTCTCTCTCTAGTGTGTGTGTGTGCGAGTGTGAGAGAGAGGCAGAGAGACTGACACCCACACCAAAATGGGTACCTCGCCCACAACAAAATCATTTTAGAGGGCCTCCCTCTCAATAAACATACAATGCAATGTGGACTCGATTCTGGAGCCACCCCGCCCCCTCCAACCGACTTGGAAGGCCTGCATGTCGCTGAGCGGTGTATACTGTAGGAGGAATTTTAAGTCATAACTTGCATTTGTCTCCTTTGCCATGCCCAAAAACTATATCGGATAAGAAAAATGTTCAGATGGTGTGTTGAGCCAAATTGCTTCAAAGCTGACACAGGAGGAGATGCCTACTCACAGATAACTTCAGTTTGGTCCAATTTATGCTAGCAAGCCGTATTTAAGCCCAACTCAAGTCGTCAAAATCCTAAATTCCTCTCAAATATACTATCATCTGGCCCAGATCCTCCTCCAATATCCCTTACGGTGAAGACTGAGATCCCTGCACAGCAGGCCTGTCATTTCTCGAAAGACAAAATGAGAGATTTTCTAGACATTTTCCTCTTGCTTTGTCTTCCTTCCTGCATGTGGTCTGACTAAATGATGGGCCCAACTGTGCAGCGCTGCTGTTCTGCCTGCTGAGAGGGAAGACAGAGGGCATCGGGAGACACGGAGAGATGAGAGAGAAAGGGATGGAGAGGGAGAGGGAGAAAAGGGAGAGAGAGAGAGAGAGGGAGAAAAGGGAGATGAGAGAGAAAAGGATGGAGAGAGAGAGAGAGGAAGAAAAGGGAGAGAGAGAGAGAAGGGTAAAGAATGAGAGAGGAAAGCATTAAGATCCGTTGAAGAGAAAGACAGGGAAAATAGATAGATATGACAATAGTATAAAGACAGAGAAGAAAATAGAGACGGAAGGAGTAAGAGTAGGGGGAGAATCCTGCTTCCATTGCTACACAGGGGTGTCAACATGTTAAAGACTTTGTTAGTAAGGTCTCCACACTCACCTGTAGCTCACTCTGAGACTCGGAGGTGCTGAGTACACACCTGCTCATTCTGTGATGATGAGCTCATTTAGTCATCGCTGTGGGCAGGAAGAGGGTTCTTCTGGCCACCCAAAGGGGGCTCTACTCCCACTCATACATTTTAATTTCTCTCTATCTCAGTTTTAATCTTTCTCCTTGGTCTATACTTTTTCCCACTCATACATTTTAATGTCTCTCTGCCTCACCCTTTTCTCTGTCCATTTCACTTCCGTCTCTCTTCATCATCTTTTTGTTATTGGTTCATAACTGTTAGGCTACTTGTCCTGCCTCACACTTCAATATCAGTCTGTAAATGTCAATCCTGTGTATGTCTATAGCATGGTATAGATAGAGAAACGTAATTTCAATTTCCTTGTATGCCCTGTGCACATGAAGTAACTAACAGTAAAAACTGCCTTGACTTCACTTGAGGTCACAAGTCCCTTCTGTTCTCACATCTTTATTTTTTTCTTCCGGACGCAATATTCATCTGATTTCCATCTTTACTCCATTCTCTGCCTCTGTTTTATGTCATCTCGCTCTATTTTTTTTTTGCTTTTTTCATCCTCTCATCACCTCTCCACTCTGTCCAAAGCCTCTGGTTTACCCCTTCCACCCTGCCCTCCACCTCCACCTCCACCGCCAGCGCCTCATCTCTCCCTCTCTCATGTCAGGAGCTTTGGCCTGAGGATGTGCACACTGCCGTCTTGCTCAGCTTCAGAGGGTTTTAATGTGCGCCGCCACTGCTACGCTATTTGTGTGGGGCTCATTATAGCACTAGTACTCCTTTACAAACCCCCAAACCAGCACTCCAAATTACCACATATTTCCCCAGCAGCTTAGTTGGATTCACAGGATATAGCTAATACATCACTTCCTTCTCTCTTAGTCCTCCGGGCACAGTGGCAGGTTACACGTGTCATTGTTACAACCCCCCTGATATCCACCTCATTTATTTATGGTCTGATTCTTGGTACAGACTGCTGGATTTTCCTTGGCAGTGGTTTCACTGTCCTCTTGTGTTTCTTGTCCTCCTCAAGCCCTCGTGTTGTATTGTGTTCAATTTCTGTTACTGTTGAGGATAACGTAGCCCAGTGGCCTTTAGAGCAGGTGGAATGCACTCAGGAAGACAAGAACAAGGTGTTGCAGACAATGGGTATTTTATTTTTGGTACCCAATGAAGGCCTCAGAGGCAGAAAATAAACAGGTAAATAATAAGGAACTCAACTACAAACTAAATAACTGAAAAATATGGACATAAATAATCCATAAGCTTTTGGCAAAATTTTGGCATGGTTATGGTTGACCTGGGCGCCAGTGAATTGGGGCGTTCCTTTGGAAAGCAAAAAAAACAAAGATTTGGCTAAAATATGGGTTGTTTATGGCTTCCCACAACACATTAAAACGCGCGGACTGTGAATGAATGAGTTATGGCCAGGTTATGGCATGTGTCAGGTTAATCTGAACCTCAGGTGGAGAGCGGGACAGCAACGTTCTACATTGGTGCGCTTACGGCAACCCAAAAGACTGCCAAAATCAACTGTCAAGAGAAAAACTCGTGCTTGCCTCACTTCAGTTTCCCCAGCGCCAGTGTGTGTCAGACTTCAGTTTATGCAGGTAAGTGCAGTTGACACGTTTTTATATTAAATACAACCGCCGATGACTTAAGAGATGAGGCATTTTGTGTTATCGGTTTTCATGTTGATTTCATAGGTCTGTGACCGTCGGTTTCCGTGTTATGCGCTGAAACCATACTCTCAATGGCTGAAACTTAGATACCCTTTTAACAGGAGCTAAAACACAAACGTCTGTGACACACAACTGTGACATTTAATCTTAGTTGCTACCCTCATACTCAGTAACGGTTGATTAAGCGTTGTTCTGTGGTTGAAATTCACTTTCAGATATCAATGCCAAGGGAATTTCAATCAAAGAACAACAACACTAGCAATCCCAGCTAACTGCCCAACGACAGCTAGCAAAAGCCGGGAGCTAGCTAACTCAGGCATGGAGCATCTTCTACCTATCGGCACAAAGCAGAGCACTATCTAGCAATATCTGTCTGTCACGGAAAGTGTTGGACTCACTGTAATTCTAGCCTACTACTGAAGCAATCGAGTGAATCTGCTTTTTTCTACATTGTCTTTTCAGATGTGCTGCTGCTGAAGTCACCCGGTGGAGGAACTTGTTTTTTGACAGGCATACTACAGGTTGGTTCCACAATTTATTAACCTCTCTCTCTGGTCTAATCTTCGTTCGTTGTGAAAGTCTTTGCTTTTAATGTAACTGCTTTTAAGTATACGTCTGTATTGGGTAATGCAATGGTCGGTTTGTGTTTAAGCGCTGGCTATTTAACATGATCAGTTGTTAAGGCAGTGTGTATTGTTCAGCTATCAACAACAGGGGGTAAACCGTATACAGAAATGTGGCCCATGTAGGCCTATGTAATCTTGCTCTAACATTTGTAATAGGCTACCTCAACACAGAGAGTAGCTTACTAGAGGTGTCAAAGGTAAAAGTAGAAGTGAATTCATGGTGAAATGTAAACAAACGCCTGCCCCCAGACCAGGATCTCTGAAAAGACTGAATAAGGGGGAAAAAACACCTCAGATATGCCTACTGACAAGTCCAGGGTAGTGGGAGCATTACTAATTGTCAGAAAGCTTTAACAATGGCACATGATATAACATAGTGACTAGTCTGTTTCACCAGTTATTCTACTGTAGGCACACCCAATGAGATAGATAGCCTACTGCTTTGTTGTTATTGAAAAACCTAAAAGCTAGGTTAAAAAAAACCTCCAATTTGACCAGTACTCTGATCTTAGAATCAGTGGGCTACTATATACTCAAGTGCAAGTTATATGTTTTGGCAGGGTTTTGTTTGATTGAGTATTGTTTTTTTTTCCTATTCTTTTTCTCCCTTTTACTTTTGACAATTTAGTAGATGGTTGTACAATCTACTGTAGCCTACTACTCATGTCATTTAAAATGTATAAAATATGAAATAACATCTACATTCTCTTTTCAGATGCTGTGCTGCGAACGGACACTGCAGTCACCTGTGGGAGGGGTCAATCAAATCGGATCTCAAAAACAGGTACCAAATTTTAATAACACCCCTCCCCCCTCTCCCGTCTATTACTCTATTAATCAAGTGCATTTGTGCCGCCACTTGGCCAGGACACCCTTGTTAAAAGAGATTTTTAATCTCAACAGGTTTATTTTCCTGGTTAAATAAAGGTTAAATAAAAGAAGAAAAAAAATGTAATGCCACTGTTTTCAAAGTTACTTTTGCATGTAGTAATTCAATTTGGTTTATCTTTTTATTCTTTCCCAGATGTCGCGAATCTGATCTGATCTACCTACCTCTATGTGGCAATAGAGTACCTGCTTTTACTGGCCAGGGGACCAAGATGAAAACAAGAGGCCTGTACCCAGACATACAAGCACCCATCAAGTCACCCAGTCCTCCACCACCTGCCGTGCAGCTATACCCATCCATCAAATCCAGCCACTTGCCCACCCTAACCAGTCACAGCATTTGGAGGCAATAAAGTATAATGAAATGTATTTAATTGTCTTGTTTTTTTTTTTTCTAGATGCATAAATATTCCAGTTTCATTGTTGAAAATCACGCATTTATTAAATGTGCGATTTTCAACAATAAAACAGGAATATTTAGTGATCCCAAATGTAGCCATAATGGGGCCAAATGTCACTTATTTGTCTTATAAGTTTCTCTGTATACCGGTATTTACATTTTAACGTTTACATTGAAACTTATAAGACAAATAAGTGACATTTGGCCCCATTATGGCTACATTTGGGATCAATTATGGGTACATTATGGCAGTATTTAGGGTCATTTATGGCTGTTCTGGGAGAGTTATGGGTACATTATGGCTGACTTATGGGTACATTATGGCAGTATTTAGGCTCATTTATGGCAGTTCTGGGACAGTTCTGGGTACTTTATGGCTGCATTTTGGCTGAAGGGTGGGGTCTGGAATTCCTTTTGGGGCCTTTAAGGCTGTACGTGGAAATCCCAAATAGGTTTTGGGTGAACTTTGGTCAATTTATGGCTGGGTTTGGTTGGTTTTGGCATGCCAAATTTGGGCCACTTTTGGCCCGGGGACTCAAACCGAAGCCAGCCAAAAGGCCAAGACACAATTTGGCCCAAAACTCTGCCAAAAACATTTTGCTATCTGGGAACAAAATTCAAATGACTTTAGTCAGTCAAAATGCAAAAATAACAAAATAATAATGCTAGCAGAAATGAAATGTCAAAATACCTCTGAGAGCTATAGACTCACGTCTGTTCAGAAGCAGCTCTCTAGCAACTGAGAGATTCCCTATTTGAACACACCAGTCATGTGACTGGAGCTGGAGCATACTAATGCACGTCAACATTACAGGGGTGCTCTCGGAGAAAAGTACATATCAGTAGCGCTTAGCTATCAGTCTGGACCTTCAGCTCAGTGTTATTGTCCTTTGTCTCCCGTGACGATCCAGTGCACGATGACCTTGGTTGCGAATGTGTGTATGGACAAATATTTGGTGTTTATTATGATGAAAAGAACTGAAGAGAAAGAACAACATGGATGAGAAAATGGTGATGACCTAACAGGACAAGCTAACATCTTCAATCTCAAAATCTCAAATCAAATCTGACACAAAGAGCTTTTCTCTCCACCTTTCATCTGAAAAGAAAGTTAAAATGTCCTTCCTGCCCATTTAGGTTTTATAGCTTTGTGGCAGCACAGAGCCTCCCAGCTGCCCTGTGGCTGTTGTGTTGTGTTTTGTTGTTCCTCTCATCTCCCTGCAGATTGGAAAATGAGCCACCTGATGATGTGAAAAACAAAAACAAATGTGCCAGACAGTCAAGGACTCACTTTTCCTGAGACATTATAACATGTTCTCCACAGCTGTTTCCAAAAACACTGTAATTGCAGATGCATTTTAGGCACTTATTCTGGAATGGATGATGTTGAAAATTCTGCCATGCAGATAGTGAAAGACTTTTGGAGGCAGAGTGACGGTAATGAATTGATGGGGCCTGCAGAACCATGTTTATATTGTAATGTTTATTGCATCACTTAGGGAGGAGGAGGAGAACTGAGGAGAAGAGTGGTGACAGAGAAGGAGAATGAAATGAAGGGGTAGAACGATGATGATGAGGGGAGGGGGGAGAGGATGAGAGAGGAGAGTGGAGAGGAGGTTACCTGGTTACCACCAGACCTAATCACAAGTGAGATTAGGTCTGGGGAGTTGCCTATTGTAAATGCCGTAGGGGGCAGAATACTTGGCTATTATGACACACTGCCCTGCTCTCTTATTGGGCAGGGAAACTGTAAAGGTCGGAATGCTTGGCCATTATGACACAGGGCCCATGATCTTGGACGTTAGGAGTCATCCTCGCCAGACTGTCTTTCAGATCGAAACAATTGTGTAGAACTAAAGGCAGTATGGGAGTTCCCAGGCTAGAGAGGAGGAGCAAACGGGGAGTGCCTTGAGAGAGGGGGAGGAGAGGGGGAGGAGGGATGGGTAATGGAAGATAAGGGGATGGGGAGGATGAGGAGGAACATGAAGAGGCAGCAGGGAGGAGGGCCTCGAGGAAAGGGAGGGCGAGTGAGGTGAGGAGGTGCAGGATTTGGAGAAAGATAAAGGGAGGAGGAGGAGGAGAACAACAGACAGGGCCTTTAGACATGGGATGAGGAGGAATTCGAGACGATTCGTCTAATGAATTGCTGAGAGGGGACCATTCGAACAAAACGTTGGACCATTCGTAGAAGGCATGGGGCGTTTCGTGCAGTACCTGCGGATCTTTCGTAGAAGACCTAAGGACGTTACGTTCAACCCATGCAGACCTTTCGTGTAACTGGGCAGACGTTTAGTGTAGTCTGCCTATTTTATTAGCCTATTATTTTTTATATTTTATCAAACTTGTGTGCCTACCACCACAATGCAATGAAAACAAAAATCGAACCATGTAGAAAGTGTGTGCGTGCGTCTCTATTTTTTTTATTATTTTTTTTTATTTTAGTTCAGGCTGCTTTTTTATCATTAGGCCTATTTTATAGCCTATTTTATAAATATACTATATCGTAACGGACTGAGATAGCAGCGTTACCCCCTGTGCACTACATGTGCAGCCTATAAAATGGGGTTAATTTCAAATGGCGGGTGAGACTGTCAGGAAGCAAGCCGAGAGAGCAAGAGAGAGGGAACCATATGAAGTGTGCCGAGAAGATCACCATTCGCAAGAATCGCTAAAGCCAGACATTGATGTGAGCTGTTCCAAATTGAGACCAAGCGCACAAGTCTGCAAACAAGGATTTTGCAAAAATGCACTACTAAAAATAAGAAAAGATATTCGTTGTGATGATCTGAGTTATTTCTAATGTGTTGATCACTGATTTGTATTCATTTTGGAAAGGTAACGGCAATCTTATTGCTGCCTTACTGGCGCCCATCTCATAACTTAAAACTACAGTCGGTTGCACCGCTACAATATCAACGAAATGTTTTAAAATGTAGGCCTACAACAGTAATGTAAAGGTAAGAGATAATTTATTGTCCACACGTGACTATAAGAAAATATTTTCCTATGGGCGAATAACACCCCCGATGCCGAAGGCGGAGTGCTGTTATTTCTCTTGGAAGGAAATATATTTTCCGTAGTCACGTGTGGACAATACATTATCCCGCTTATCCCGCCTTTACCAACATTAGAAAGCATACAAAGTTAACCAGTAGTTTATAGTAACAGGTTTATTGCCATTTTATAGCGTGCACAAAGAAAGATAGTTCGTGGAACGCTCATAATTTAAAAAGAAAGAAAGGAGTCGCACACTGGAGCTGAATGCAGAATCAAAAACTACTGTAACTGTAAACAAAGCCGAAAAAAGTAAATAAAACCGACAGACAGGGGACAAACATTTCGGGTCTAGCCCATCATCTTCCTTTTCTTCCTTTTCATTATACTGCTCTTGGAATTACGCACCGAGCGATACGCTTAGGATATGACATTGGCCGGACGCCACCCCACCATTACGCTCATAACAAGTAACAGAGTTTGGCTACTTTCTAACGTGTTACAGCCACATTGCGCTTCAAACTGTTTGCAGGCTGCCTCGTTCACTGCGCGATATCTACTAAACTCGGGTTCATAACAGGGTCATTTCTATCTGATCGGCGACAGTATTCCAGATAAAAGTATAGACAACCCAAGCACTGATGTGCGCCCTGACCATCATCATTAGCCTATCATCCTGCTACAGTCTGAACACTGTGCGCCGAATGGTTGGCTGGAGGAGGCAACGCTAGCCTAAAGAGCAGGCTACTTCACCCTTAAGGAAACTATCAACGGACTCCTCACTTGTTAAAACAATACTAGTGTTAATGAAAGATGTCACGACAGCGGCCGGCGGACAGTGACAGTTTGCTTTCATGAAATAACAACACTTGGACAATAGTGTAGACTTGTGCGCTAAGCGCTGGGGTGGGGCAGGGGCTGCTGAACTGTCTACAAGCTGTCGTGCCGGGACGTAGGCAGTAGGTATCCATTGCGTGCGGCCGGCCGCTTTGGGAACTGTAGGTAAGTTGCATTTGGGTAGGCTATTGCGCGTGTTATAGTTGAATTAAGTAATCGACGAGCCAACGTCCGGCAGCAGTGACTGAGTGTGTAACTTAACTTAACTTTTGTAGGCTACTATCGTCCGAGTGTCTCCAGATTGTGATTCATTTATTCAAAGACGATAGCAGTTTACAGACGCTGCTGGCTGCATGGATATTGTGGGGTTTTTCCCTCCTAATTGTATTTTATGAAATTGTAAAAATAAAACTACCATAACCTTTACTCCTGTTGTCTGTCGTTCCTGAATCGTGGTCTATTTCACCTCTTACAATAGTGTCCAGTCCAGTGAATGATCCTGCATCCATGGCTAATTGGATAAAGCATACTAAGTGGACATGAAAGAAATGCGAAATTAAAACAACAGCGTGTCAATGCAAGCACTTTATTTATTTTTCCGGGGGCATGATTTTGTTGACAAGTACTTTTTTAACGACTTTAATGAAGATGTCGTGTAGACTGTTTGACGGCCCCTTCCATAGGACAGCATCCATCCATCTCTTCCTCATCTTTACGCGCAACGGTAATAATAACCATTACTTCTCTTGTAGACGTTGCGCGTAATGTTTTATTCATTATGGACTTATTTCAAGCAGCATTCAACTGTCCACTCTGCGTGGCTTTGTTGAAAGGGTTGCCTTTGGGTGGATGACTTCCCCTGAACACGGCAGGTCATTTGCATGACAAGACTTCATGCCCATTAGCGAATACTTTAACCCTTCAGGGGTGCCCTGGAAACGGCTGATAAATAAATTATGTAGAATGATATAATAGATATTTGACTAAATTGATAAGTTAATGCTGGTCAGTGGAATATTTCATCTGCTATCTACGCACAATAGCCTAAAGTAAATATAGGTAGCCCCAGTCAGCTGCAACTTCGAACCTAGGTCGTGTGACGTCTCCAAATGTGTTACTTTTCTAAGCTTGTGTGTTATCGGATGCGATGCCATGTTACGGCTTGTTGGTTTGGGGTGCCTTAATTTTTCATTAATTGAAAGGGTGTCTTGCCTAAAAAAAAAGGTTGAGAAACACTGCAGGAAACAGTCTCTGCAACAGGGACAATGACAAAAGGGATGAATTGCTTGAGGAAATCAAAAGGGACAGAGCGAAGTTATGACAACAAATTGATGTGCACCATTATGCAAGGCTACATGTAGTTATGATGGGTTAACCACTCAGTTACCGTTGCATTAATAATATGTATGATAAAGATGACTTCAGCGCAGGATATCAGAAATAAACAAGACAGCGCAGATGGCTTTTAATTTTTAATATGGCCACATTATGCGTCAATACACCAATGCGTATTAGGCTATTTATCATGAAACCTCAAATCGGAAGTAGCCTTGTACCCAGCACTTTTCAAACCTTACTCGGGTTTATGGTAATTGTCCGGGCCAGCACTTTTGAAATCAAACGGACGCCTTGCCTGCATGACATGTCATTTGCATGATAAGAGCACGGACGATCATGGACATGCGATGGTAGCCTACACACATAGCCACACACGCACACACAACACGGTTCAGTTCAACGTTTATTGTCCAGCAAGCGAGCAGCGCAGTACCAACTGATTTGCTCTGGAATCTCGGAATGAAAACCGACTTTTCTTGGGAAAAGTGTTGCAAGAACATTGAACTCATTTAGTAGGCCTATCATTGTGCCAAGCGTGTCGCAATATTGTACTGTGGATGTGTGTTGGGGAGGGCATTAACATTAGGCCTATGACAAAACATTATCGGGTAGGATTGAGGATAAATCTTACACGTTTCCTTATTAATGGAAAATTAATTCCATGCTAATTCCAAGTATTCAAGAACCTAAACAATATGCAATTGCTCCACAGTTCAAGGGTTAGGCTATGGATATTGACACCTTTCCTCCGCGATCGCGGATAGCCCCCACCTTTGCGCTTCTCATCTGGCTGTCACGATATGGAACGGGAAGAGACAGTTCAAGACAAGCGGCATGACTGCAATTGTCAATACAGTAGCCTAAAAAACTGTTAACTGTTCAGCGGTGTGTAGTCAAATTATCACAGCGGTGGTAGATGCTTTTATGAAGACCTGGAGGGCAAAAACCAACAGACACAATTGCTGAGTGTGTATGCAGTATTTGTAACGAATGATTCTCCTGCCAGGATAGCGTTGGACTACAGAATAACCCATTTACATGTTGAATGTTGAGAGGATGCATTTTGAAAAGTCGAAGACCTATTCACGAGGATATAATAGCTACCTTTCCTTGTCAATGTTCCATGCACTACAAAATATTCCAGAACCTCATCTAGGCTAAACACAATTTATCCAACAAGCTTGTGGATAATATTGCCACCTTTCCCCTCTCCTGCGGTAGCCAGTTGCCTTCTCAGAAGAAGCAATCTGAATCGGAAAGAGAGAGCACTGTTCAAGACCCACGGCAAGACTGCAATTGTCATCTGGTTCGTGGTGTCAACCTTCAGCCAAAACGACGACAGACCCTTTTTTTATAAGATAGACCTACCTTATTCGCAGCAGCCAAAATCAGTCAGACAATAAGTGCTTAACGAGTGTGCAGGGTAGCGAATGCTCTTCTATCAGGGTAAAGTTTGCAATTGGAGAGGGGTGATTGAAGGGCTAAATTAAGTCCGAAATCAAAATGATAAAAAAAATACGGTCGATTTATTTACAATACCCTACATGACAGAAAGAAAACGTGTAGGGGGTCAACTGAAAATACCCATAAACTGAGGACTATAGGCAACGTCAAAGTAAAATACAAACACGACATCAAACAAAGCTTTTTTTTAATGCGGTACACTTCAAACTTCACAAAACCCACTGGTTAACAGCAGGTTTTACGCACACATTTCGAAGCGGTTAATCACAGATGCTGCTCTCTTCCTTGCTCTCCCTTGCACCCCAACGTACACTGGGTTTAATACACCCTGCAATACTGGCAAACTATTATTCAATTACCATTGCATTTGTTCATGCAAAGACCTTTACGCGGCGGAGAGAGAACGCGCTCCTGTGCAGTGTTAACGTAGCGATTTAACTTCTCTCTCTCTCTCTCTCTCTCTCTCTCTCTCTCTCTCTCTCTCTCTCTCTCTCTCTCTACTGTAGCCATGGGCTTAACACAGGTGCATGGGTTCTGTAATGTTTTCAACACTGTTAGGACCTATATTGTTTTCTGGCTCATGCGCGAACTATTTGTTGTCATTCAGAATCAGAAACATCAAAGTGTCGGGAGACAGCTTTCTCTTGTTGCTGGTGCTTCGCATCTAAAAAGTTAACGGAAAGTCAGAAAACTCGCTGCATGACAATGTGCTCAATGGTCAATAGCCTACTTCTAGATGCACTATAGTCTACAGCCTAGACGCGCGCTGCTCTGATTCAAAGCGAGCACAAGGGTCAATAGCCTACTTCTTGACACATTAAACCGCCCTGCTTTGATTCAAAGCGAGCAGGCTGTGCTTGGTCCCGCCTCTCTGCCCGCAGATGGGAGTAAAGTAACGGCGTAAAAGTGAAAAAAAAGCTTCTGAAATATTGTCTAGATAATTGTCAAAAAATGTAAGGGCGTAAACGTAAATTGTCAAAAAATGTAACGACGTGAAAAAAAAAGCTTCTCAAATATTGTCTAGATATTTTGTCAAAAAATGTAAGGGCGTAAACGTAAATTGTCAAAAAATGTAACGACAGAAACGTTAAAAAAACAACAACATAGCCCTACCAGTTAAAATGAGTAAGTACATTTTATTTATAGATTTACATGTTTAAATCAACAAAAAACAAAACTTAACAGCTGATTTACATATTTAAATAAACAAAACCCTTAAAATGAGCATTAAAAAAGCTGATTTACATTTCTAATATAGGCAGGCTGAAGAAAACCCGTTAAAATGAGCATTAAAAAAGCTGATTTACATTTCTAATATAGGCAGACTGAAGGGACCTTTAGTTGAAACCTAAGGATCTTTAGTTCAATTTTAAGGACCTTTCGTTGGCTTTTGCGGTAGACGGACCATCCTCGACTAAAGATCCCCAGCCTTATACTAATGGTCCAACGTTTTGTTCGAATGGTCCCCTCTCACCAATTCATTCGACGAAAAGACCTGATACGGATATGAGGAGGCACAGAAGCAGGAGGGGGGGGGAGAGAGAGAGAGTGAGAGAGAGAGAGAGAGAGAGAGAGAGAGAGAGAGAGAGAGAGAGAGAGAGTGTGTGGGGGGTGTTTATAAGGGGTAAGGAGGCCCTCCAGTCAGCTCAGCTCAGCGTGTTGGGGAGATGAATGGGGCTGTTGAGTGTCTCTCTGTGGGACTGGAATGGGGGGCTGGAGGCGGCTTTGCTGGCTGCTGACTGCTGACAAGCCCCAAGAGGGATTACACCACACACACTCTACTCTCTCACAGTACATCATATAGGCCCTTAGTGTTTCTCAATGGGGGTGGTACAGCCCCCCAGGGGGTGTTGGGGAGCTCTAGAGGGTGTTGAGACATTAGCAAGAAAATATTGAAATGATTACATTCTGTATTTCATTGGCAGATGGCCAATTTTGCATCGTTTAATTTCTCCTTGGCAGAAGTTTATACTTTCTAGGATATGCCTATTTTTGTTTTGTAAATGTAGGCTATTTCATTTTTTGTCATCCGTAGCCCTTGTGCTGATAACAAAACAACCACAGATTACGTTAGTGTCCTTTCCTCTTTGAATAAAAGAGATATTCAAAAATATGCCACTCGTATTTCGATAGCAGATGTAACAATTCATTGTCAGATGAGAGCTCCACTATCTTTGGTGTATATCTGTTTACGCCACATTCAGATTATTTTAGGGAAGTGTTTTGTTTTGTCTGCTTTATTTAGTCCCAATTCATATTCTCTGGGGATTTTATTTTGTGGGTTTGTTTGTTTGCCCTTCATTACTCAGAGGACAAAACTGTTGTGATTTGAACACGGTTCACTGTGTGTGTGTGTGTGCTTTTTTTACATGGTTATTTGCTATTTAGACTCCCAGGATGTTTTACTGTAAACGGTTCTGTTAATTTCCTGCCTGCCAATCATGCTCTCTCTCTCTGTAGTTGTATACACACACACACACACAGGTGTCTCTGTACTTTATCTATGTAGACGAGTTTATTCGTGAATGTGCTTACAGTACTTCTGTATTTGTGTGAGTGATGATGTGTTTGTGAGCCTGTGTGTGTGTGTGTGTGTGTGTGTGTGTGTGTGTGTGTGTGTGTGTGTGTGTGTGTGTGTGTGTGTGTGCGCGCGCGTGTGTGTGTGCGCGCGCGTGTGTGTGTGCGCGCGCATGTGTGTGTGTGTGTGCGAGTGTGTGTATGCGTGTGTGTGTGTGTGTGTGGTGTGTGTTGTCAGGATATTTGTCAGGGGCAAGGGAGGGAGTTTTTGGATTAGTGAGTCAGGTGATGATCCGTATGTGGATTATGAGAATGTCCCTTTCTGACGGGGGCGTGTGGTGAGGAAGAGGCAACTCTGGGATTACAGGCGTCCAGGACGCTGCCTGACTGAGTGGGCGCATTACTCCATGATCACTCTTTGTACCGTTTCCATGGATATGACTGCAGTGCGACAGCTCTGTGATGCCATGTTTGATGCACTCAGGGACTTTTCAAAGGCTCTGGTTTACACAGAGAAAACACACACAGGCAGTTCCCCTGTCAAGACAGCACACACGCATCTTACTCAAACAGCCAACCAGGGTTGCCAGATGAGATGATTTCCAGCCCAAAAAATGCCAGATGATTTCCAGCCCAAAAAATACTCAAAACCCGCCTAGAAGCACAACATCCCGCTCAATTCTATTAATGTGTATGGCAAAAATTGGGCGGGTTTTTCTGTTAAATGCCATTTTTACCTGCACACGCCCATCCTAAGCAGCCCAATTGGGTGGAAAACAGCCTAATCTGGCAACACTGCAGTCAACCTGCCATACCTGCTCCCCTTTCTTCACCTCACACATACACAGAAAGGTGTGTGGACACATGCATGCACGCACGCACGCACGCACGCACGCACGCAAGCACGCACACACGCACACACACACGCACACACACACACAGGTACATGTTTGGATAAATACAGCAGGCTGGAGATAGAGACGCTGCTGGAAACTGTACACACACACACACACACACACACACACAACAAAATCCTGATCTTCACAATGGAGCTTGGTTTAAAAATAAAAACAGGTGTTTTGGAAGGAAGAATTTACATATTAACACAAACATAAACAAACATGAGGTTGCCAACTGTCAGCACCAAGTGTTATTTTATTTCCCTTTCTCACACATTCCCCATGCTAAACCTGCAAACTGTGAAATGTGTGCATGTGTGTGTGTTCTCACCAGGTACAGAAATGTGTGTGTGTGTGTGTGTGTGTGTGTGTGTGTGTGTGTGTGTGTGTGTGTGTGTGTGTGTGTGTGTGTGTGTGTGTGTGTGTGTGTGTGTGTGTGTGTGTGTGTGTGTGTGTGTGTGTTCTCACCTAGTACGGAAATGTCCCTCGTACTGGAAACAGCGATTAAGATGTGAAATGCTCTAACTTCCACACCTGGGGGGTATTCCAAGAACGTGGCTAAGTGATAAACCTGGCCATAATTAACCTGCAGGAAGTGATAAACCTGCTAATATACAGCCTGCAGGCATTCCTTCAGTCAATAAAATAAGGACTGCGTTACAATATGCAACCTTGCCTCCTCCACTTGTGCTTGTCTCCTCGTACCAAGAAGTAGTATGTCATGATGACATGGCTGATTTCAATATCTTGCAAAAGCTCAATTGTAAAGCCTTCTTCTCATTTGCAATTGGGATGGTGAATGAAAAACAGTCCCTCAAAAGTTGTTGTGGCTAGGCTGACAGATGGGAAGAGCCAGGAGGTGGGGCAAGGCCACAAGCACAAGTGGAGGAGGCAAGGTCGGATATTGTAACACACTCAAGGCCTCCAGCTCTTCTATTAGATGATTTACCACTACCTCAAGGGTTAATCTGACCTGGTTTACTATTGAACCAGATTCTTGGAATACGCCCCTTTTTAAACAACACCCATCAAGATCAATCCCAACCAGGACTATAATAAGTCTACTGTATATGAGATGAGAAGATACTGGAATTCCAGAAATTCGCACAATTAATTTTAATTTTATTGTTTGATCTAGCGGTGTCCCTGCAGGCCAGACTTGCATTGAATTCTAATTTCCACCATTCATTTTTGAAGGCCCTAAGAGTAGAGTTCTGTGTATGTCGTCACTCTCAAATGTTAGGGGCAAATGTTAATCCAGACTCTGAAACCTTTGCTCCATCTCCAAGCTTGTTGTGACCTCACCTCTGGATCGTGTCTGTGAAGATTGTCATTCATCCAGGTCATCTTAATCAAAGAGTTTTAGAAGTCTCATGTTAGAGTTAAGTCGTGACATGAGACCTTATATCTCTCTACTGATGACAGGGGTGATAGTGAAAAAAAAATCCTGAGCCTGAACTTTTTCCCCGGCTCTAACGACGACGACAAGATACTGCATAATGACGTAACGTAGGCCTATTTTGAGACATTATTCCAACATTTAATAGTGTATGACCATTATTCAAGCCTGATAGTACAAGAAAACCCTGAACCTGTAACACTCTCTGAGATAACAATAACCTAATGGCTAATTATTATCAATGTTTTTATTTTTTGCAAACTCGGTCAAGCTTGAAATCAGGCATGGGGCCTGAACACTATCAGCCCTGTGATGAGCTTCATCACTTCAAGTGCTGATTCTTGTGAAGACTCAAATGTTCTCATATCAGATGCCAGTGGGGGAATTCCCAGTTCCTTTCCTTTGACTCTGCAGTCAATATCATGTGTGATACAGTAGTCACCCACATAGATTTACTCTTTGGTTTACAGGATGTAACTAAGGTGATGGGCATTGTGTCAATGTCCATTCAAGATGCTGAGTGGTGTGTCAATGTCCAATTAGGTCTTAGAGAGCCAAGACAAGATGACCATGAATCAGAGGTCAGCACCAAGGAAAATAACGGCATTAAGGAATTTAGCTTTTAACTGCATGATTATCCATATTTAAACTAAATATTCATCTGTTTGTGTTTTTTTAAGTGGTACAACAAATACATGTCAAGTGATGATCGAGTGCTTCACATTGTGGTCAACTGGGAAAGAGAGTTGTTTGTTTATATATTTATAGGAATACATTTATATTCCTATATTATTGTTTTGCGACCCTGTGCCATCAGTTGTTGTCAATGCCGGGGTGCACATTAAAGTGATAGGGAGTTTTCCCGGCCCAAACCATCGACGTGGCCCACGGCGACAACTAATTTTAACTTTTTTTGAGTCACTTCTTGTGTCTTATTCTTGCATTAATATCAATTAAGTTGCAACTGCCAGCTGCATCATAGTGGATTAAATAGGTCCAGAGCCCCTTCCTAGAAAATCTGTGGTTCTACTACCATGTAAGCAGCATAATTCCCCCCGACCCCTCCCACGTGGTTCAGATGGTTTGGCCCAAAACTCGTCTTTTTTAAATCACACTGGCGCGAAACAGAGCGTCAGTGATGGAAAGCAGAAAGAGGGCTAAAATAAAAATAAAAAATAAAAAAAGAAGGCCAAATGTGTCAAATTAAATGACATCTTCTCAAGACAAGCTGGTACGTTACTGAAAGAGAGATAATTGGCCTGGTTGTGAATTTTATTCAACGTGGCGAGCGTTTGCAACTGTCAACTTTGTCAACTTTTAAAAATGTCACAATGTAGGCTATAGGATTATCTATGCTTTAAAGTGCATTCCGTAGAAGAACCGAAAACGTGTTGCTTTACATGCCAGTTAACCATTTTGATGAACAGATTCCCAAACGCTTCATCATGCTTTATTTGTAGCCTACCACCAGCGCGCACAGGTTGACGCAATATTCATATTAGACTCTAGCCTATGCAAATAGGCTATAACGTGGCGATGTTTGCAACGTCAAATCAACTGTCAACTTACTGTCAGCTTTTAAACTGTCACAATGTAGGCTTTATGGCCTATGCTATGGTTGAAGTGTATTCCTATTTTCATAGAAGAATCGAAAACGTGTTGCTTTACATTAGGCTAGATTCCATTTGATGAAGAGAGTTGCCAAACGCTTCATCACGCATTGCCTTGCATTACCACCGGCGCGCACTATCAGTTATTAACGCAATATATTAAACAGGGGGTATTACATTTGTTGTTAAATAGGCTATTTGTTATTAAATGCACGTCAAATCATTTAAATCATTCATAAGTGCTGTATACCGATATTGCTCTTGGTTCGCGCGCACGGGGACAGTTTAGTTGTCTTTCTAAAAATTAATTACTGGAGAGTTTGCACGTTCTATCCGCGGAATCAGCATTGTGAAATCCCTCAGCGAATGACCATTCATTGTTATGTGAGCCGAGACCCTTCACGACCGCGGGAATCTATTCTATTTTCAAGTTGAAATGCCACGAATACAGACAGGTTCGCCTACATCCCGTGCTTGCAGTGTGTATCCTCAACGAACGGAATCCTTACATTTGCCGTTTTTGATAGACAGTTTCAAAGTTGCCATCATGCTCTGCAACTGTAGCCTATTTCGTCTCGCTGTTATAGCGTGCAGCACTTCCACAGGTGCGCAAACATCAACTCAATATGAAATGTCTTCTTTAGCCTATGGAATGCTTTCTGGCATCAGCGCAGCAGATGATCCAGATGAGGGCAGGAGTAGGCTAGGGCCAGGTAGAGGAAGAGAGTTAGTCAAAATAGATGTTTATGATGATAGACCTATAAAATATGGCATAGTCTACATGTATGTATAACCATGATATGTGTAAAACGTGTGGATGATTTTACAAAGCCATAATTAAATAGTCCTAAGTAAACAAATATACCTAAGTGAATGAATGGATAGGCTGTATACAGAATGCAGTAGGCATGGAGCCCAGGACAACAGTGGAAAGGGGGAGCAGGATGATGAACTAGGCCTAATTGCTGAAAATGCATCAAAATAAGACCAAATGAAACAGGCAACCACTGTTTAATCAATAATTGTATATGAAGCCTACATTACTTTTTAATAGTTAATTAAAATCGTTAGGCCTACATTTAATTTAATCGTTACATTTAATAATAGGCCTAGGCGATTGGGAAGTCAGATGCTAAGAGGGAGGCGTGCATTTTGTCCTCCGTATCAGAGTGGCCTGAATTTGGATTAAATTCCCGGACTGAGAAAAGGGTCCACTCCGGGCCTGGTTGTTGTTCCAGGGTGTATATGGAGGCCTCATGAAGGCCACACTGCCCTACAAAGCAAAAAGGCAGTAACTGCGCAGAACTCAAAACTGAGTCCGTTGACTTTAAAATGATACTGCAATCCAGTTGATGTGTTTTTTGGGAGATTATTGGCATGTGACAGTTTTGTTACTTTATATTACCACCTTTTTTGAAGATCAATCATTTTATTTAATTTTAGACTTTGATATATATGACTTTAAAGTCATAGTAACTCATTTTAAACAGCAATGCAGTTACTGCCTTTTTGCTTTGTAGGGCAGCACAGATGGAGCGGCAGGAGGAGACTCAGTGAGAGTAGCTGAGGGGTGGAGACCCCTGCTGTCAGGGAGGGGGAACTCTCATTAGCGTGTCAATCTCACCAGCCCTTTCACACTGCTCTGCTAATCCCCCCTGAACCCCATCATGCCTCATCATATTTACTCACAAGCACACATGATTACAGAGGAGAGGGGGATAGAGAGATTAAGGAAGAAAGAGAGAGAGAGGAAGGGAGAGAAAGAGGACAATGAAGATAAACAGGGAGATGAGAGATAGAGAGGGAAGAAAGCAAAGAAAAAAAATGGAGGGGCTGGGGATAAAAAAATTAAAGAGATGAAAAGTGATTGTTTATAGTGAGCGTTTTATGTAGGGGGAGATGTGTGCAGCCAGACTACAGTATGAGACAACTCATTTTGCAGTGGACACGCACGCAAGCATGTACGAGCACACAAACACACACGCACGCACGCATGCACACACACACACCACTTGAAAAATAATCAGCTGTCATTTCACCGTCTCCCTTTGAATTCCGGGAAAGTGGTGTATTCATCTCTCTATTGTGTGATTCCAGCCACGGCGCTTCCTATTTTATTGTGCTGTCATGTTTTTATTTGTGTGTCTGTGTCCCGCTTATGTAAAAGGGATGGGATAGAGGAGCGGACTCGAAGAATTATAATGACATTATGATAATCTACTGTGTGGGCTGCTGTCTGACAAGTGCGCACGCACACACACACACTCATAAAATTCTCCTTCTCAGCATCACTGACTTAATTTACTGTTGAAAATAACAAACCCAATTTACTGTTACACTTAAGAATAAGACAATAGTGCATTGTGTTTTGTCTTTTTAAAGGCTTAATAGCCAAATACTTGTTGTGTTATATATTTTTCACACTTGTAGCCCCATACTGTGTGCCGTTCCAACAGTGGAACTCGGCCATATGAAAGTTAGTCATAGTCATGTCAAGGTTAACCTACTATACTACCTTGACATAAGGGCCTTTTGTGGTGCACTGCAACTTGGTCATTGCCATTCTGGTAACCACAAATGTTTAATGCCATGTTTTAACGGATACATTTTCTCTCATGAAATTTGTACAAATATTTACCCTCAATATTTTTGGCGTTTTAACCATGGCATTTAAATGTGTGTGTGTGTGTGTGTGTGTGTGTGTGTGTGTGTGTGTGTGTGTGTGTGTGTGTGTGTGTGTGTGTGTGTGTGTGTGTGTGTGTGTGTGTGTGTGTGTGTGTGTGTGTGTGTGTTGTGATGATGCACTGTAACAAATAGCTGTTTATTTACGGCAATTCTGCAACAGCATTCTACTGTTTTTCGAAAAAACAGACAACTACTGTGAAAATATTACTTTGAGTCACATATTGAGCATAAACAGTAAGTACTGCACAATAGCAGTATTCACCGTTGTGGAAAAAACTAGAGATGCACCGGATCCTGATTTTTAGGATCCTGCCGGATACCAGATCCACTGCTTAAGATCCTGCCGGATCCGGAACCGGATCCTACAAAAGGGTTGAAACATATAGTCTACTCGCACACGTGGGCCCTTTTTATTACGTTGGCGCAAACTATTTTTTAGACTCATTGGCTTATTGCCACACTGCCTGCAATAGCCGCTTCCAAAGGGATTTGGAATCCATGCAGTGATTGGGGTTGTGAAAGACTGAAAAGCCTAGGCTAGACATGCACCAGACCCTGATTTTTAGGTAACATGCCGGATACCGGATCCACTGCTTAAGATCCTGCCGGACCCGGATCCTGTGAAAAACTCTATTATCCTGACGGATCCGGAACCGGAACCGGATCCGGTGCATCTCTAGAAAATAACAAGTTATTTTAGGCAGCACCATTGAAACCCATTCATCCTCCACTCGTCCGTGATCACCACCAAACTTCAATACCACCTGAAGAACTGAAGTCATTCTGACTGGTTAAAGATTATCTGATACTATCAAGCATGATGAAACAATTTCTAAGGAAACTACAATACTTAAAAAGTGCTTGATGCAGCAAAGTGTGAGTAGCACATGCATTTTGATAGTGATGAAAGTGTGAATGGCTGAAACATTTTAAGAACTTGTAACACTCTTGCAACAAGCAGCCCCATCTAAACCAATCTGCTAATCAGTGCCTGGCCTCACCTGAGTAGGGCTGTTATGCCATTATTCAATTACGGGCGTCACCTGCCAAGGGCCTGATGACTCTGGTCACATGGTACTCTTGCACCTGTATATAAATCTGGACTATCAACACTTCAGTTGCTTGCCTGCCTGCTGGATGGCCTGCATGGCACAGCATAGCACTTGTTTGCCTACAAGCTTGCCTACAAGCTTGCTTACATGCTTGCACACTTTCCTCTTTGTGAAAGCTTGCTGTATGTGGCATCATTTGTGGCATTGTTGCATATAATGTGCCTGCTGCAAATTAGGCATTGCTTTGAGAGCTAGCTTGTAGTGCTGCTTGTTTGCTGTGCTACTTGGTGCAAAATATTTTTTTAAAGACTGACCAATGCTATATTCATCATTGGCTCATCAAGAGATACAGTAAAAAGCCCACCTTGCACACTATCATTGTAACATAGCACTGCGTACTCTGAAATTTTATTCATGCCCACACTTTCAAAGGACCACCGCAAACCATTTTCTCAATACAGCATAGCGCCATAGTATAATGCTCAAGGCACTCCAGTCATGGTGAACGATGGGAGGGTGGGGCGGTAACATGGCCAGGGTACCACAGTTATGGAGAATGATGGGTGGGGTGGGAAGTTGCCATGGCCATATTCATGAATACAACTATGACCCAGTATTTGCCTGTCATCACACAGTACAATTCAACTTTTTAACTGAAATGTACTGTTATTTTACTTATACTACTGCATAAATATTGTAGAGCACTTTTAGTTTAACAATACTAATACTGTGAACGTTCTGTAGAGTACTGTTATTTAACAGTTCAATTGCTGCTGAAAAAATGTTATATACTGTGATACATTAAACAGCAATGAGCTGTATTTGATTTTTGGTGTGAAATAACAGTAGAATTACAGGTAAATATAATTGCCAGTAACTGCCGTTATTTTGCAGGGAAATTTTCTTAGAGTGTGCGTTTACTGAGCTAAGCCAAGTAAAGAGGCAGAGAGAGAGAGAGAGAGAGAGAGAGAGAGAGAGAGAGAGAGATAGAGTTGGGTCAAGATGTGGGAATGAAGTAGACAGAGGAACAAACACAGGGTGTTGAAAGTGAAAGTGAAAGTGAAAGCCAAACTGGGAAACTGCAACTCCCATTGTCACTCAGCACTCCACAGCACAAATTGATGTTCAGTAATGCAATGGCATCAAATAAAAACTAAAATGAGCTCTATTGTGCACATATTATCCCTTGAGTGATCAGACTTAATTAACATATCAGCTATGTTATTAAGCCACATTTGATTAATTATGCTCATTTGATAATGGCTTAGTAACACCGCCTATGTTAATTAGGGCTGTAACGATATTGTATGAACCGAGAAATCGTGATACACAGACTCATGATACTGTATCGTGATACAAAGAGGCAGTATCGTGATACGCCCTTTTAACGTTTTGATACACATCTGCCCAGAAAACAACCACATGATATGAAGTGATAGTGCTTCCAAGCATCATCGTTATTAAATAGAAACTTTAAAAAAATAGTTGGAGCCTCTTGTAACCTATTCTACCTTTGAATTATCAAAGTTTTTATTCATAAAGATTATAATGTTGGCAAATGTAAAATCGAGGGGTGTATCGAACCGTAGGTCATGAATCGTGATACAAACCGAATCTTGAGTAGAGTGTATCGTTACAGCCCTAATGTTAATGTGTTACCAAACCCTTCATGTCATGTAGGCATTGCGTGAGCTGAGAATTATAAGGTTCTATCTCCTTTTTTGGTCAAATTGAATATTTTACATAATCTGACCCATTACATGTTAATTAATGTCTGTGTGGTGTTATTTTTGTAAAATAAATAAATATATATATAAATATATTATTTCACATTGTTATTAATAAAATAAAAAGGTCTCACAAAACAGCTGGGATGTAAAAACTTTGATGCTCAATATCTCAGAACTACCTTAAATGGAGATAGAACCTTATAATTCTAAGTGTCTTTTCTTTCCCTGCTTGTTGTGTAATGCTTCAGACATCAACATGCCATGAATGTTTCATGGAGCTCCTGGTGTCTTATTCTCACTTCATTATTAATAAGAGACATTTATGAGAAAGACACACTACCGCAATATGCTAATGCAAGACTTACCATACAATTGAACCCCAAATTACCTTCTGTTGATTAATGAATGAGATGGGGCCTTCACAGCGCTGTGAACACAGTTTACAGAATCAAAGCCCAACTCAGCTCACAAAAAAGGCATGTTTCAAGCTTAGAGTGACTTTTTAAATACGGTATTGTCAAAGACACACAAAGAAATGTAAAACAGTAAAATTAATTTGTAATGTAGCAATGATGTGTTGGAAGGTGGCTCAGCATACAGTATTTACACTGGCACTGCCTTCTCTAAGACAGGGCCAGTGGTGCAAAGAAGAGATGCAGTTTCAGGATCATTAGCCTACTCTGTCAGGGGTAATTGAACACACTCGTAATAAACAGAGCAAAAGCGGGAGTGTGTACATGACTGAATCCATCATCTGAGTGTATGTCTGATGTGTCTGTATTGGACTGAGAGAGAGAGAGAGAGGGTGTGCGAGTGCGAGTGCGTGCACACCTGTAAATGCACTTCTCAGTGTGCCTGCAGATTTGCGTATGTGAGCATAATTCATTGTGACAGTGGATACTGCTCCTCCTCCTCCTCCCTCCTCATTCATGCAGCTTCTTCATGCCCAAGCAACCCCATCTGACAACCGAGCTTCATAACACCTTCCCCCTCCCCCAAACACACACACACACACACACTAGGGATGCAAACTATCGATTAATTCATTAATCATTAGCTGATAGTGTTATCGATCGACTTTCGATTAATTGATAAGCAGCGTTTTTTCACCTGGATTTCATAGGGCTTTTTAAAGTATCAGCTAAATAGTTAAAACACTGAGTTCAAAAAGTATATATATTGGTATATTTAATTATATTGTGAGAATTATATTATGATCATTAAGCCCATATTGTATTTTATTGTATTATGTTATATTATATTAAATAATATTATATTATATGATATTATATTAGATTATACATGGCTCTCAAGTCTCACTCTTTGAGAGTGTGACACACTCATCTGAGCTTGTTCACACTCTCACACTCCACACATGGTATTTCACACTCTGAAGTTTTGATAACTTATCCAATCGGCGCACATTAATTCATCCAACCTATTCAAAGGCGCGTCAGAAATTGTTAACAGTGCTTCTGTGTTCAGACTAGTTACCACACTATTCAGCAAATCAGAAAATAGATTGTTCGGTTGTCAGGCAGATCAGAGCAGCGGATCAGAGATTTATCCAATAGCGTGCGCAGCAGAGTTCAAAGAGAACTGTAAAATTCACGAATCGCAAGTAAGCGAAATGGAGACACAGGAGCAAGGACCATCAGGTGATAACTCTATACAGTACATGTGAAAATATGAGCATTGTATTAGTTAGGCTACTGTTTTTACTCCTTATACCAATATTTACAGCTCATGTAGCCTTGACAGGGACATTAAAAGAGAGCAAAATGGTCAAAAATCACCTCCTTCATTTTTTTGGAACCACCAATAATTAGAATCAATCTCTGAGTGACCATCCCCAGCTGCTTTTATATTACAACTCGTGCACTAGGGCTAAGCATATTGAATAAATAGTGTATTTGGTCTAATCAAACTTTTTAACTAGCTGGGTTGAAGGGAAACCTAGTGTCGATGGGTGACGGGTTGGGTTTTTTTTTTTTTTTTAATCTCACTCCAAACAATCCTCAAAACTTGAGAGCCCTGTATTATATTATAAAAGTAATTATGCATTAGGAAAAGAAAGCAGACATTTCTATGGCATCTCCACACCACCTTTGAGGGGGCATTGCTTGGATTCACCAAGAAGTGAACTAGTAGCCCCACACCCTCTATGTCGCCTTGCCTGTATATGACAGACAACGTTGAGTGAAACGTGAGCAGACTCAGGACTTGCCTGCATATATGTGTCAGCCAGCAGGATCAACAACAAGCATTTCAATTTCATACGTTTCAAAATAAAGAAGTGCTATATTTTGGGTAGTGTGTTCATAATGGATAGTAATGTCAACAAAGTTCGTTTCTGAACAGAAAAAAGCTTTTCCCTGTGTCTGTAGGGAGAGCTAATAGCTAACAGGCTCCATTGAGAATGACTGGAGCTATGACAACAACACTCACAGCTAGCATGGATTCACCTGAAATTGAACAGATGGTGCTCCTATTCGTGCATTGTCATATATTACCATGCCCAGTTCAACTAATACTAGTCTTCGTGCGGCGTAAATGCAAAACGGCAAAACAATGAGCAAAGTATGACATTGCCGCATGGAGAAGCTATAGGCCTATATTTCAGCCATTTATGTTTTGTGAAATTACAAACGATTTTACACATGACATGTATAGTATACTGTACATAGTACAATGTACAATGTACAATGTACATAGTACATAGTACATAGTACATAGTACATACAAAAATGCAGTACAGTGAATCATTTCTGTTTGCAACACACTTTTCATTCGTCCCTCATGCAGGGGTCTATGCAATGAAAAAAAATAAAACAAAATAGGAGCACAGATAAGAATTTAGGAGCACTGTGAAATTGTTAACGCACAGACAAAAAGGGTCTAAGAGAGTAGGCTATGCCTTTTCCCCACACACATAGGCGTACACATTCTACATGAGGGGTGCTGGTCACAGGGCCAGTTTTTCAAAATTCCTCCCAGTAAAAGGGCTGAACAACATATTACACATTTATGTCTATATTCACATTCATTACACATTCATTTCTATATGCAGCCCGATGTCTCCTCTGCTGTGTCAATGAAGGCCTGTCGCCTAACTCATTATCATACAACTGTAAAACAAAGCCTGGGGAGTGTCAGTAAACTCATCCCAACTGTCCCTTCTCTGAAGGTTTTTTATTGCTCCCAAACCCAAGTTAACTACAACAACTTGACTAGGCTTTTGATTTCTCTCTTTCAAGCACTCATTGTTTTCTCTATAGGGTGTATTTACTCCAGGAGGAAAATGCGGAGGAAATCGTTTTTCATTTTTAGAAAAACGGAAATCGTTTAAAAAAAAAAGTTTAAAAAAAAAAAAATGTTTTTTTTACATTTTCGGAAACTTTGGCGGCCAAATTTAAACTATGGCGGTGCGCCATAGTTTCCTCAATGTATGGGAAACACTGCAGTTAATCTCTAAGTCGATGAATCATTTGCATCCCTAACACACACCTAAACAGTTTGCCTTTCTTGAGATTGAAAAGTTGTGCTATCAGACGGTGTTACATGTGCCAGGTACTTTCTTGTCTTTCTTCCTTCCCGTTTGGCTCCCCCTCACATATGGGGCGCGTGCATTTCCTGAAAGTGTAGGCGTAGTTGTTAACCAGTTAGCAACTTGGGTAGTTGACAATGGGAAATTGCATTTCAAACAACAAAGTTGCTAATGTAGTTAGCAACTATGGTTTCGAGAAATAGTTAATTTATGTGTAACCGGGCGAATAGACCAGCAGTGACATGAGCGAGGCGAGTGACGGAAGTAATTGAACGGAAGTAATTGACTTTATATTGATTCGCGTGACGAGAGTGACAGTTTGTAGTTGAACTCCTGGGAATGATATGCAAATGAGCTATGACACGGTTNGGCGATGAGCCGCCACAGTCAATGATTGTTTACAGGTCAGTAACCACAGCCAATGGGAATGTTGGAAAGCTTGCTTTCTGCTTTCAACGGACATACTAAAGTCGCTTCAATCGCTCGTATCGCTCTTGCTGCACAGAAGCGATTCTATGTCGCTTCAATCGCGTCCCGGCTGGTCTCTTCGCCCAGTAAGGATGTGTGTAATGTCTTGTGGGTAATGCCTTTTGTATTTATGCATGTAAGTATGCTATTTGACACCTTAATTTCCCCCTGGGATCAATAAATGATACTCTAAATGACTTTGATAGAGTAGAGTAAGTCCTTTCACCTAAGGGTTGCAATTTCAGATTAGTAAGACCATGGGTAATGAATGATTACTCAGAAATGGAACAACGGAGCAACCCACAACCCATATGGTTGGAATCGCAATGAAAACCAGTTTATAATGACTATCTCAGATTGGCCGTATATGTGAAAGCAACGCTGTAAATCATTTTTTTCTTACTGATGTGTTTAACTACACATGCACGGAATTTCACGAGACACGTTCTGTGCCGTGGTCTGTGGGATCAAGTGGCCACGGACTCTGTTGCAACAACGAGTAGCTGCCCGATGTGAACCGCATATCGTCGGCTTGCTACCAAAACCGCCTAAGTCCGAATTTGGTCGAAATTAGATTTTTGCATAAACTTACTCCCCTACCACAGCTGCATCACCCTGCCTTTCTGCCAGGGTCATTGATCAATCACAACAGTCACCAGAGTCAAAAATCTGTATGTATAAAGTCACACACTGCCTATGAGAAAATGAATGACCAGGGACGTAGCTATAGGGAGGACAAGGAGGGCATTTGCCTGTAGGCCTAGGGCCCTCCTGCAGGTGGCAGGGGTAGGGGCCCTATTATGATCTTGGCAGGTGGTATGGGGGCCCTATCTATTCATCCTGGGGCCCTGTGCACAATTGTTCTGCCAATGTGAATGACTTGGGTAACTTGACTTAGCCATTTTTGATGCAAGAAACAGTTTATTTACATCTGTTAAGAGTTCTCTCTCTCTCTCTCTCTCTCTCTCTCTCTCTCTCTCTCTCTCTCTCTTCAAAGACAATGGCCATGTTTCAAAACTTCATCCTTAGACATCTGTCTGAGATAATCTTGTTACCACACAATGGTTGTAGCCTTACATTAATTTATGATTGTAGCCTTAAAACGAATTGAGCAATTATTAATCATGTGCTTTATTTGATGTTACCACGGGTTTATAGAAGACTGCCATAGATTACAACCTCTTATGACAGTCTGTTATTTCATACATTTATGTAATGATTTATAATGTAGGGTTTGAACAGTATTGGGTTGATATTACTAGTGCAATACATTAATGTATACACATCAGGATAACCAATACCAATGTGTAAAGGATCCAGTAGTGGTTCTATACCATATTCTGAATGCCACGGTCATGGTGTTGAAGTGGGCGGGGCACAGTTCTATGACCAGGTTACCTCGGTCATGGGCAAGGTTGGGAGGGTGGGGCAGTTCTATGAGCATGGAAAATAGCAGAAGTTAATCAAAGATGATAAACAAGGAGGAGACAGTTCGTGAGGAGATACAAGGACCAAAAGAAGTGCCCCACCCCTTCATCCTCCTCCATGACTCATGGGACCTCAACATGGAGATTGGACGACACTGCATGGCTAACTATGTGTGGCACTGCAATTTGGATCTGTCCTGATGTGAGAAATGAATGTATTACCACTGTGGCAATTGCTCTGGCACAATGAAAAAAAAAAGAGTTTTACTTCGGATGAGAATGTAGATAATGATTTGATATGACTGAAAGTGCTAGAAAGTAAAATAAATCTGTGAAAATCTGTTGGTAGACATGAGATTTACCAGCATGCTAGATTGTTACAAGGTCTACAAAAATATTTCAATTATTCACCATTTCCAGGATTAAAGTTTTTTTCCATTATTTTGAGTGATTACTACTTTTTGGGAGTGCACGCACCAAGCAATACACGGGTGTTAAGTGCAGGCGCAGACGCCGACCTTTGTTGGTCTTTTGTCATTCAGGATTAAAGTTTGGAATAAAAATAAAAAAGAATAGTATAACTATCAAAATAATGTGCAGTGCATTGTTCTTGTTGTGCTGCATCAAATCATTTATTTTAAAGTGTTTTGTTTTCCTTAGGAGCCATTTCATGTTTGACTTGCAGCTTCACTCAAAATAAATAAAGAAAATAAATTAACATCTTAGACAGGTACTGTTTGTAGTGGACCAATGACACAGACATGATGACAGGATGATGCAGGAGTAATAAAAGGGGAGTTCTGCAAAAATCTCCTTTGACCAATATTATTTGGGGGGACTCACAATTGCTCTTTGCCCAGGGTCTCAGATTTCCTAGAAACGCCACTAATGTTTGGCGCCCCCTTTGGTGCCTAGTTTTTCCCTGTTTTCCGAAAACCCCAAAATCGGACTTAGGCGGTTTTGGTAGCAAGCCGACGATATGTTATCATCAACCAACCAGTGGAAGCAGATACTGATTGGGTTTGAGCAGTTGTAAAAGCTTAAGCGTCGAGGGGGCGAGAGGATTGGATAAATGACAGTGCAGCTCAGCAAGCAATTGGCCCTTGTTGCAGGACAGGTGGGATATGTGCAAGCACACGCCATATTGGCGTAACAAATTGCCCCCATTCATTCCTATGGGCGCTTTCTGAAGTTTTTCATATCCTCATACAGACTAGGGCAGGGCTATTCAAATGGCGGCCCTGGGGCCAGATGTGGCCCTTGGACAGCAAGGTTCTGGCCCCCCACAAGCCCCTTGAAATAGGCTACAGAATCGTTTTTTTGAAATTTAGAGATAAAAGTAGGGGTTCCGTTATAGTGCTGAAACGGGTCACGGGACGTTAAAATGCAGGAAATTACATCTAAGAAATGCAAAACTTTCTGGGGGAGGACCCTCAGACCCTCCACTTGAATGAAGTCTCCCATACTTTTTTTTTGTTGACAGTCGGCAACCATAATACGTATAGTTCAGCCCCTTTACTGGGAGGAGTTTGAGAAACTGGCCCTCGTTGACATTTAATTGAATACCCCTGGACTAGGGGTCGATTCGAAACGGAAGGCAGTAGGCCCATACGACTTGTGTTGCTGTCGACCAACATTGACGAAGCACGTGAGCGAGAACTTGTTGTCACGATGTGGGTGTTATTAAATACAGCGCATTTACAGTCGGCCACAAATATGAACGAGACGATGAGCTCGCACCGATTTGCTCTACTAACACACCACGTGTGAGGAGTGGGGGGACAGGCAGTGAGGAGGAGCTGAAGTGGGGACCTGCGCAAACTTGTATAGAGGTGTGAGACAAGACCCATATACACACGTGAGTGAGTTGTTGACAAACCAGTTCATGGGCGCGTGACCTCGGAGGCAGTCCGCAGACGAGCGTTGAAGGGGATAAGCAACTGCAGAGGTTGCAAGATCTGACTGCAGCCGCATTCATCCCGCGATAGTTTGACACCATGTGACATGTCACCTCGTCAACGCAACATCGACGAAATTTCGAAGTTTGACAGGAAATCTAACCGTCATGCAGCATTTTCATCCAGGGTGCATTGCTGTCTAAATGCGCATGCATGCGTTGACAACATCTCGATCGCACCTAATGACTCAATGACTCCCCCCCCTACATGAACAGGTCTCTGATCAGACAGGTGAAGTTGGCTGATGAGGCGGTCGTTTCGAACGGCACTAACTAGTGTGCTGCCCTTCACATTTGACCTTACGGCGATTCCATGGCGGGAGTTACGTTCATCACGTTAGCGCTAAGCTTACGCAGGCTATCTGAGCGGTGAATGCCCGTCAGACGATGGAATCGTAAAATGGGCTATAGATAGATCTAGCGACCGCATACTTAGATACTACAATGTTGATTTATCCCTTCGATTCTCAATATCTACATACATACTGTAAGTGTCAGAATAAAGAGTATGATAAGGTAGTAGCTTGGGATAGTAGCCGTGTTTGGTTTTCAGGTTTCCGGTTGAGAGGGAGGTGGCGCACAGCATTTTCGGTACGAACACAGCCGAAGGCAGCGAAGTCAGCATCTGATGCTGCCCTAATATCCCTGTTACGCCCACAAATGCAGTCAACTGCCAAGGGAGGAAATAAAGCAATTTTTTGTTTCGAGCCACACTTCATGACTCGATGTCCAGTTAGCTCACTGGAAGGACAGCTGCCTTTGCCATTTCGTACGCACCCCATCTCTGACTCTACTCTACCTGATTCGTGTAATCAGCAGGTTGGCTTGATTGTTGTTCATTGGACGGACGGGCAACACCTGAGGGCCCAATTATTGTGGACACCTGCAGCCGAACAATGAAAGGACTACCAGAAAACTCTGAACCCTTCTCCTGAAACGCTGCTGTCCTGGGGCCTCATTTATCAAGCGTTCTTAGGCACAGATCTGTGCGTAAAGTGTGCGTGCGACCATTCCTGAGCAAAGTGTGGGATTTATGAACATGTACTTGAACATAGAAATGTGCCTAAATCTATGCACATCTCAGACCATGCGTGCGAGTGGAAGAAACACGAAATTGCAAATAATATTGACCGTGCAAGGAACAGTTTGCTTTGAATGACAATGGAGTATGACAGTGTGCTATTTTACAGTGTTTTCGTTCATGTGTGTCTCCTTCTTTTACTTATTTTGAAACACGGTCCTCCTCCTGTCGAGAGCACCTCCACTTCTGCCACAGAAATGGTTCTATCTCCACAATTCCCGCCAGCGCTTCGACTGGCGCGTGTGTCCGCGTGTGCTCATGTGTGTCCGAACAGGGTGGTGCTTTCAAATTAACATGGCATCAGAATGTATTTTAATAACATATATGGGTACTCTGAGGCGTTTTGGGATGCAAATTACCCCGAACACGCGCGTGCACACTGATTTTGAAGGTGTGGGATTTATCATGCAGACGTGTGCGAAGGAGCAGCCAACGCACGTTTGATAAATCCCAATTTTTCTGTACTTGCGAACATTCTAAATTTCACTCGTAGGACACAATTTAGAAGACATTCTACGAACTGATGATAAATGAGGCCCCTGTCCTGGTACTTTGAGCCATTATCTTGTGTGTTATTTTAGACTGTGCCATTGGCACTTGTTTCAAGTTGATCCCTGAAATGTATTGCTCCTATTAAACTCATTTGTAAACCCCTAGACGTTCTTTTCGTTCTTTTTGTTTTGTGTCTATCCCCTTGTGTTACCCATTTATAACAGACGGTGACCGTGCCCCATGATGTGATGCTCATGATAAACACAGCTAGATGAAATGGCTCCTTCAAACATGGAAATAACTTTTAATTTGTCACGGAAGACATGAAAAAGGAAACTCTAGTCCTACCTTTTTGTGGGCAGCTAGATCCATCTGCCTCCTTGCTTGACACAGCCTTCTTCTCCACACTTTTGTTCTCTCCTTGCCTAGTGGACACTAAAGTATGTAGGAATGTTGTGATGGAATTCTAATGTATCGTTTTATTCTCGCTGGAGAAGGGCAACCTGTATTGAATCTTGTATAAGTTCAGTCAAATACAATATTAGTTGAATTTATATTGGAAAGATAATCGTAGGCCTNATGGAATGACGATATTCAGAGAAGAGGAGGCTTCACTACTTTGTCTGCATATATGGGTGGTTGACGTTTAAGGGCGTAACGCAAAAAAAAAAAAAAGTTTTTCAAATTCCTGAAAAAAATGATGGATAAAAATTGGAAAAAAATAGAAAAAAATAAAACACTTAGTGGTCTGTGGAATTTCACCTTATTTTTGCCATTTTTGGGAAAATGTGTCCTGCATCAACACATAGCATAGGCATGTCACACCGCAGGAAAATGGAGTCACACCACAGGGAATTCACTGCATTATGGCCATTTTAATCATTTTGTATACATGACTGACATCTGAGCTCATGCTAACTTGATAATGATATTGTGTTTAATCTTAATATGTGTTTTCATTAATAAAACACTTTTTTTCCTCCTATAAGAGCAGTCACACCACAGGACACCATAAAATGAACCTAAGCATTGCGTGACAGAAAGATTGCAATATGAAGACATATTAAGAGGTTAAGAGTCACCTTAAACTTCCACAGCACTCTCCAATAACTGAGGTACTGACTGGTCAGGAGCCAGTCTTTAAGACCCTTGTAGTTGGCCTTGCAGCTGCCCATTCACAAACATTGACATACATGTCACCCCACAGGACGCAATTTGTGTTACGAAATTGAACTTGTAGTTAATATTACTGTCTTGAGTTTTTTCCACATTCACATATCTTAATCTAAAGTTAAGATTAATGCAATCATGCCAAATGCTTCTATATTATTCAAAATGTTGTTGGTTAATTTATATATATATTATTATATATTGTTTCATTAATGTTACAGTCACACCGCAGGAAATTTGACATATAAACCTTTACATAAATCTTAACAAAAATGTTTCTTCTCATCTAAGACTGATATGAAACATAATGTACCACATCTTCTTTCATTGACATTTGTTTTTTAAAGGAAAATAACAGTTTTGTAGGTTTTTAACCAATGTTACGAAAAAACAAGGCGTCACGTCTCCCACCCATATGCTTTATGTTTTTCATAGGAGCTGTGGAAGTCACACAACAGTGGGTTTTTACCATCCCAGTTTTTGGATATGTTAAAGGGGCATTCCACCCGTGGAGACATGAATATGTTACTGAAAGTGGGTCATATGTATAGTAGAATAGTAACATACATTTCTAATTTGGTGCCTTCTTGGCCAAGAAAAGGCAGAAAATGACTTTTTAGTGCTTGTGGATTTGTGACAACAATCCCCATAATGCACTGCAATGCTCAAGTTCCACAGGCCACACCCAGTTATTTTGGACTCTGCATCATCCCTCCCTCAGCTTGCAGGCAGTGTTGCCAGATTGGGCTGTTTCCCGCCCAATTGGGCTGCTTAGGATGGTCGTGTGCGGGTAAAAATGGCATTTAGGAGAAAAACCCGCCCAATTTTAGCCATAGAAATCAATAGAATTGGGCGGGATTTTGAGCTTCTAGGCTGGTTTTGAGAATTTTTTGGGCTGGAAATCATCAGCCTCATCTGGCAACCCTGCTTGCAGGTGCATCACAGTGGGACAGACATCACTGGAAAGGAGAAGCTGGAGCACACTGCAGCTTAGTTTTCAAGACTTTATTTTGTGCACACACGCGACCAACATTTCTGTGTTGATACACCTTCTTCAGAGTCAAATGATAGCAAGAGAGAGACACACATTTCAAGACTTGACATTCACAGGTGATCCTACTTGGTTTGGCTAAATTGGTCTGATCTCATTGCAGGTAATTGACCCCACCCCCCAACACCAGGACAAGATTGTAGACAATTAGACAGCTTGCCAACTTCCCAAAACAAAATAAAAAAGTGAAAAAAACAATACACAAAGAACATTGTCAATAAAACCACAGCTACAATTATTAGAAGACCACAGCTGCGATGCTGGAACAATTTGTTACAGAGAGCAAGACATATTGTGTTCCTCATTTATGCCCTTAGGCTCCACTGAATTTAGAGTATGAATCCAAAATGCCTTTCCACAAAGCCTCTCAGTCTAATTGTCTGCAATCTTGTCCAGGTGTTGGGGGGTGGGGTCAATTACCTGCAATGAGATGAGACCAATTTAGCCAAAGCAAGTGGGATCACCTGTGAATGTCAAGTCCTGAAATGTGTGTCTCTCTCTTGCTATCATTTGACTCTGAGTGTGTGCACAAAATAAAGTCTTGAAAACTAAGCTGCAGTGTGCTCCAGCTTCTCCTTTCCAGCTATGCCAGTGACTTACTGGCAGTGTTGCCAGATGAGGCTGATGATTTCCAGCCCAAAAAATGCTCAAAACCCACCTGGAAGCACTAAATCCCGCCCAATTCTATTGATGTCGATGGGAAAGATTGGGCGAGCTTTCCTGTAAAATGCCATTTTTACCCGCAGACGGCCATCCCAAGCAGCCCAATTGGGTGGGAAACAGCCCAATCTGGCAACACTGCTTACTGGAGCCTCAATGCCAGTGATTTCAAAAGCACTGGGACACTGATCTGTGATAGGTCTGTTAGAGCATTAGGTCCAACTCCCTATGGGCGGGGTTGAAAAGGTGGGAAAAAGGCTTGTAGTCTCAACAGAAATCCACCTCTCTTACACTTCCTATGTCGATGATGCAAAATGACCATTTTTACATCATTGACATAGGAAGTGTTAAGAGATGAATGTGGATTTCTCCAATCTCAGGGGGAATTGAGAGATTTTTGAAAGACCATTCAAAAGTATGACTGGGTGTCTATCAATGGAAAGCCTAATGCGAAATGGGTGGAGTGTCCCTTTAAGAACAGACATTTACTCTTTCAAAACTGTTGATAATACGGTGGTGAGTCGTGACTTTTTTTTAACATTTTAAAGACTTAATATCTTCTAAACTGTTCAACACAACATGCACAGAATGGTTGGGAACATACGTTGTCCATATTAAACCTCTGTCTTTAAAACTGCGCTTACCACAGTCCTTCAAAGATGCCCACAAATTCAAAGGTGAGAATTTTTCAAGCAACTTTAAGCCCCTAGAAAACGGTGGTAAATGACAAGAGGATGTGTAAACATCCACATTTCACAAGTAAATGTTCCAAATGTTACCCCTTGAAATTTGTAAGGACCTACTTAAGGTAGTTTTTTAGCTACAGCAATCTGAAAGTGGGCTCTCTGAGAACTCTGTTCAAAACGAGTCAGGGGGGTACCTGACAAAAAACATTTTTAAAGACAAAACTATGAGGAGTTGAGTGCTATAATTTTGCACTTTTCCAATTGGGACATTTGTGAACGTCCTTGATTTTTTTCTACCAAATCTGAGATGGTCGTGCGGGATGATTAGGAGATTTAGCGTGGAATGACCCAACTGTTCTTTGTCTAGGACCTCAGACTTTCTAAAATCGCCACTGGTGAGGTCGTATATTTGGCGCCTCCTAGGCCTATTTGTTGTAAGCTATTGTGAGTTGTAAAATAAAGACAAATTCACGTGAAGCTACAGGTGACATGTATTGACATTCAATTACTAACACTTCAAACGATAAAAGAAAACAAAAGTAACAAGATGACAGCAAAGCCTAGGCCTATATGTGCAACATCACGGGCTGTTGGTGTCCTGGAACCCCCTGTAATCTGTAGAGGGAAAAGTTCTCCGGATGGACGACACCACACAGGAAGGTAAGGGGACCCTGACGCGTCTTCCCAGGTACTCATAGCACCATCTAACAAACTGTCTATATGCAGTGTATCTCTTCCACCTAAACGTTGAAAGATGATCAGAAGAGGAAAAAACAACAGATGAGTTTTAGATGTAGGCCTGTATGACAGTTCGTTTTACACAGAAGGTTACATCATATGAAATCATACGATTCCTACTATTCCATATAAATGATTTTACAATATGATTACTCACTTCATTCCCTCTACGTCCGCATAGTCTTGCTGGTAGTGGAAATGTGCGGTGCGCAGAACGTGCTCGTTCAGACAAACGGTCTGAAAGCCAGCATGTTCTGTTGCGCAGTGGATGTCTGTTCCCTCCTCTTCTCTCCTGGCGCACACTTTGGGCTGTTCACGGCAGCACACCGACTCCTCTACTGTTGGCATTGGCACAAACCTCCCACAAGAACACCTAAAATGCAACAGATAAAGGCAAGGAAGTTTGAAATAATCACAGAACTTCACAAACTTCACAACAATGTCGAGTGTTGATTTGCGTAAAAGTCCAGAGTAGCCTATTCGCGGAAGGAACGGCACTGGCACTGGAGCCAAGCCATGACGCAGGGCAAACTGTGTAATTGGTCTAACGGCCTTGGTGTTCCTTTATAAAAAATAAATAATAATATAGGCCTAACTACATAAAGATGAAGACAATGAGGCACTGAGCCATAAAATGATTTTTCGATCTGTACAATCCCCTACCTATGGCTATTAGGCTACTTTTAGGATGTGAGAAGCAGACTGCACACAAATGCTCGTTGGTACAAACAAACAGTATTACAACACAGTAGGCATATACAGTGCTGGCCAAAAGTATTGGCACCCCTTCAATTGTGTCAGATAATACTCCATTTCTTCCAGAAAATGATTGCAATCATAAATGTTATTTTTATTATTAATATCTTCATTTGTTTGTCTTGCAATGAAAAAACACAAAAGAGAATGAAAAAAAAAGTCAAATGAATGCCCATTTTAAACAAAACTCCAAAAATGGGCCGGACAGAACTATTGACACCCTCAGCCTGGGTAGCACAACCTTTAGACAAAAGAACTGCGAACAACCACTTCTGATAACCATCAATGAGTTTCCTACAACGCTCTGCTGGAATTTTAGACCATCCTTGAGGTGATTTGAAGGGTGCGTTCTAAACACTGCCATTTTCAGATCTCTCCATAGGTTTTCTATGGGATTCAGGGGCGGACTCCTACATTATGCTGCAAAATTTGTTGATGGTCTACAGACTTCATAATTCCATGCACACAGTCAAGCAGTCCAGTGCCAGAGGCAGCAAAACAACCTCAAAACATCAGGAAAACTCTGCCATATTTGACTTTAGGTACCATGTTTTTTTTTCATTGAAGGCCTCATTTATTTTTCCCCAATTCATTTGAGTTAGCAGGAAAAAATGAGGATTGCGATCATTTTCTGGAAGAAATTGAGTATTGTAGACTATCTCACGGAGTCTACTCTCTGTTCATTGTCAGGAAAATGAACAAGAAGGTAGTTACCATTCCACGTGCTGTAGCCTGCCAACGTCCCTTGGCATCCCGCCGTCTGCCACAGCAGCACCACCTACAGTGCCTTCTACCTCGCCATCCGAGCTACCTCGCCATACGAACTTTCGGAGCCCCGTCGCTCCATCTCATCCAGATACGGCTCATATCTGTAGGGCATATCTGTAGGGCATAATGCCTCCACCACTATCTTCCAGTATCGGGTCAGACTCTTCTACTTCAAAAAATGTTTCAGGGTCCGAGGATGCGTCAAAGGAGTTGTCTAGACCCACTACGGAATCCATGTTAGTTGTGACAGGTAATCCTGACAGGTGTCAAGATAGTCCTGATATAGATTCCTGAGTGAACGTCATCGGTCACGTGACGGACTTGTGGGAAGCGCGACAGCAGATGTCAAAAATCTCACTATTCAAAGGCCATACAAAATATTTTTTTTCTATCATAATGATCAAAACCAACTTCAAGTGACCTATATTTTATGCTTAGTTTCAATGTGTTTGTGTATATTACCAGGGGCGGAGTGGCCCACCTTTTCCCACCGGGAGAATTTTCCCCTTGGCGGCCCTCTTTAAAAAAAAAACAAAAAAACAAAGCGAACAAACTGGTGTTCCTAAACCAAAGACAAAAGCCACGAAATCTGCAGTCGTACTACATGTGAACATTAGTGTTGTCAAAATATCAACCTGAATTGGAGAATTTAGCCTACACCTTGATGAAATGCACAGCCAGTGGTGTAGTCTACGTAAAACGCAGGTATACGCACCCATTTCAAAATTTCAGGGATTACAGTATACCCACTTAAAATTGATTGATCCATTATTTACAATAGCACAAATATATACAGTACACATCAAAAAATGCTCAAATATACAGTATACCCACTTCAAAAAGTAGACTACACCACTGGAGCCATCATCACAGTCCAAAGCATTCATAGGCCTACTAGGTTAGGCTACATCACACTACTGTTCCATGCAAATATGCACTCCACTGTCATTTTGACAGTTTGAAATTGAAATATCGTTTAAGGAAGACAGGATGAGCATGGGCACAAAGTTTTGAGTGTGGGGATTTTCAGAAGAGTAGGCTTACAAAATATAGTATAGTATAGCTTACAAAAAGTCTGTCTACATTGTGCAATAAACCCACCATGCAGCAAATAAGCCAAACCTAGCTACCGTACTTCAAAGCACAACCATAGGTCAACAAAATGTATAACCAAACGGTGTAGGCCTACCTTAAAACGTTGTCTTCGTCGCAGCAAATGTCTTTTTTTCTTTGTTTCTTGCCATCACTCTACTTTAATCCACAGCTTAGCCTACACACCCAGCACTGGTCACATCAGAATCTTGTGTGGTAATTATTTTGTTCCATTTCTTCAGACATAGGCTACATCCTAAATGTACCACATATAAATATATGTATGATAATAATATTATTTCGACTATAAGGAGATATACTGGTAGTTCTAACAAATCAAAACAAAACCCATTGCTTCTGTTAGGTGCAGTTCTCTTCCTTACCACTTGGTGGAGTCTGTTCGTAACCCAATTCAATAACCACAGAGCAAGTGAATCTGGACTGGGAAGACTGTAAACTGTAACAGTCGTGTGGAAATCGGAAAATAAATCATAATTTATTAATATTTCCATCCTTTGGTAACCAATCTACATATCAAAGGTTATTTAAATACTGAAAACGAAACTGTGTTACTAAGATCTTGTAAACTTCCGCGATCTACGGTGTATGAAAATTATCAGTACAGAAGGGGTGTGGCCAATTTACTGTTTGACACCGTCAGTGAGGTATTGCCGTCTGGTAGACGATATAAATACTGGTTAGTCAGCGAAAATGAAAGATTGGGAAGTGGAAATAGGGAAGTCAGTGCATATAAGTACAATCTTCAAATTTCAGGGCCGGAAAATAACACAGGGCGACTGCGATATTACATTTCACGGCCGCGGCCCACCGGGAGAAGTCCCCGATCTCCCGACGGCCACTCCGCGCCTGTATATTACAATATTTCCCAAGTGTCATATGGTCTTTAGAGAACCATCTTCTTCCACTTCTTGTTCTCTTCCTTTAGTTCCGTGGCCTCCTGCTTCAGTGTCACCACTGTTTTCCTCAAGTCCATCTTGCTGCTCATGTCCAAGGCCTACATCCTTAGGAACTGCTCAGCAGAGTTCACCATTTAGCATTTCAGATGCACACAAGGCAATGGTTTTCAGTGCCTCACTGATGTCTGTGAGCACATGTATCAGATTTTCTATTTGCCCATTCATATCTCTATCTTCCGCCCTGGCTATGTCCTCTTGGTTTTGCAGGACCTCTTCCTTCAGTACCCTTGGTGCCCTAGCCTGATGCACAGAGGAGGATGAGGACGACAGGTCAGGATCCCCCCGGCACCTAGCCTGGTAAACCAGCGGCACTGGCTGGACGCCGAAATTTTTCAGCTACGAGTGGGTCTGGCCTCGGATCTGAGAACGTTTTGAACAGAACCATATCTATGTCCGAACGACCACAAACAGTTGTAGAATCCACAGTCCCCCCACCACAACTAAGCTGTCAGACTGAGTTTTGGTGGGGGGACAGTAGATTCTATAACTCGTCGTGGTCGTTCGGACATATATATGGTTCTGCCACTTTATACTCGTTTCCCTGGATTCACCACGCAGGCAGTGGACTTTGAATGAAAGTGCTCCCGACGATTAAAAGCCTAAAAAAGCAAAGTTTACCCTCCAGTGGCTTCTCATTCACTGCCATTCATTTTGAGGCTGCGTGTGACCCTCCGAATGCTCCGCCTGTTCATTTTAGGTTCATTTGCATACCAACCGACTGCCTCTGTTGGTCAGAGCGCCGGCACGGTTTGAAAAATCAACAGGTTGTTATCATCAACAATCTTCGGAGGTATCGTTCATCGGGGCCAGACTAAATTACTCCGGTCTCACATTTAGGCTGGTTTATCAGGCTACCCGGCACCAACTCTACCACCACGATAGGAGCGCATGTGACAGATGCGTTAAATATCAATTTCTGTTTAAACGTTTAATTATTCAATTAGTTGGGAGTCTGTGGTTCTATTTTTGTTTCAAATAAATGTTTGCAAAGATTGCTCACCTCCATCTTGGTCATGTTGTGATTCAGTATTTGACTTTGCCACTGTGGATTCAAAGAGGTCGTTGTCCCCGGCTGTACAGTTTAACACAGAGTATCCAGAGTCCCCAACAATGCTTGCAATTTGTTCATCCAGGGAGAATGTTTTTCTGGGTTTTTCCCTCCGCTGGTCAAGACAACAGCCCTCTTGTGTGCAGCTACATGTTTTTTTGTATTTAACATTAATATCAAACCATTTCTATTTTATCTCTACTACAGTCTGTTATTAGAATCCAACAGCGTTTACTCAGCAGGCCACCTTCTCCCAAGCAAATGTTTTTTCTTTCTTTTGTTCATTATGCCACCATCCAAGGAGCCGAATAATATATTTGATTTTGGCTTACCTCTGTTACCAGATCTTCAATCTCCATCTTAGAGAAGTTACATTTCTTTGCACGCCTCTCCATTATTCCACCAAGCACTTAATTGTGAGTTCTGGTGACGTTTAAAGGGATTGTTCAAGTCAAGTCAAGTAGGTTTTATTGTTTATCTTTATCTTTACATGCACTGGTCATACAAAGAATTTGAAATTACATTTCTTGCTTTCCCATACAGACAGACTAATCTAGGTAAGGACATAGACAGTATAGACATAGACAGTACTTATACATGGACTTAAGACAGTATGGACATAGACAGTGCTCATACAGACATTTAAAGTGCAAGACTGGACAACAAAAGACTTGTAGAGGACATACATTAAGAGGTATTGTTGTGCTTTTGTGCTTTTCCTAAAAAAGTCCTTTATAGCGTTCTGACATGGTAATAGTAGCATTTTGAAGAAAAATAAATATTAAAAAGGTCTGTCAAGTACACCAGCAGCAGTGTGTGTGTGTGTGTGTGTGTGTGTGTGTGTGTATGTGTGTGTATGTGTTTAGTGCAGGTAGAAGGTGCGGTGTGCGTCTGTGTGTGTGTTCGTGTGTCTGTGTGTGTGTGTATGTGTCAGTGTGTGTATGTTTGGGTTTAGTGCAGAAAGTGCAGTGTGCTTGTGTGTGTGTGTGTGTGTCAGTGTGTGTCAGTGTGTGTATGTTTGGGTTTAGTGCAGAAAGTGCAGTGTGCTTGTGTGTGTGTGTGTGTGTGTGTGTGTGTGTGTGTGTGTGTGTGTGTGTGTGTGTGTGTGCATGTTTTGAGTTAGTGCAGGTTGAAAGTTCAGTCACAAGTATAGTAGTGCAGGTGGAATGTTCAGTCGCAGATATGGTGGTGGGGGGGGGGGTTGTCAGTGGCCTTGCTGGCTAGAGGCTGACAGTGGAGGGAGAGTGGGTTGAGTGTTCAGCATCTTGATCGCTTGGTGCATTGCGCTGCTCGCCAGCCTGGTGGTACGGGAACGGAGGCGCCTGTACCTCTTTCCAGAGGGCAGGAGGCTGAACAGTTTGTGTGCAGGGTGGCTTGTGTCTTTGATGATCATCAGTGCTTTCCGGGTGAGGCGTGTGGTGTAAATGTCCTGCAGGGAGGGGAGTGGTACTCCAATGATCTTCTTCGCTGTGTTCACAACACGCTGGAGTGTCTTCCTGTTTTTCTCCGTGCAGCTTCCTCCCCACACTGTGATGCAGTTGGACACGACGCTCTCTATGGTTGCTCTGTAGAATGTTGTCATGATGGAGGGTGTAGCACTTGCCTTCTTTAGTTTGCGCAGGAAGTAGAGACGCTGATGGGCCTTCTTCGCCAGTGATGTAGTGTTGGTGGTCCAAGAGAGGTCGTCGCTGATGTGCACTCCAAGGAACTTGGTGCTGCTCACTCTCTCCACAGCATCGCCGTCGATGGTCAGTGGTGGTAGTTGTTTTTGGACCCTTTGGAAGTTGACAACAATCTCCTTGGTCTTGTTGACATTCAGCAGGAGGTTGTTGTCTTTGCACCATCTGGCCAGCAGGTCTACTTCTTCTCTGTAGTGAGTCTCATCGCCCTTGGTGATGAGGCCCACCAGTGTTGTGTCATCCGCAAACTTCACTAGATGGTTAGTGCTGTGGGTCGTTGTGCAGTCGTGTGTCAGCAGCCATATATGGTTAATTGGGGGCGTTCCATGATGCAAATTAGTGTGATTGTGCCCGTGCAAGGTGAACTAGCAGGTGTGGGATTTATTGTTGCAGATTACCTACAGGCATTCATACGACCAGTGTTAGAACGTTTGATGAATGCCAATTTTGCTGTTCTTGCGCACATTCCAAATTTCACTCATATGACAGGATCTACAAGGGATTCTCCAAACTGATGATACATGAGGGCCCAGCTTTGTCAGAGAGCACTTGGACAAACCAGAGGATTGGGAGGCAGATGAGTCCAAAGAAGAGTTATTTGATCACAATCTGGTCACACACACACACAGACACACACACACACACACACACACACACACACACACACACACACACACACACACACACACACACACACACACACAGGGCTGGACTGGCCATCTGGCGTACCGGGCAAATCCCGGTGGGCCCTCGCGTCTTTCGGGCCCTCGAGGCCCCGAAATAATAATACAAAAATATATACATTATTTTTTTTGTCTGTGACGGAAAAAAAAAAAATGACACATCGGTGCTCATTGGATGCTTCTCTTGAGGCACATTGGCTTAGTCCAATGAAATGCACTGTTTATCGAAGGCCCGCCCCTCCCCGCAGGCCCTCGCTCGACCCAACTAGTCTGACTGTCAGCAGCAGCATCTTCATCCAAAGTTTCGTTGACTTGGATGGTGACTATTCGGTTAATAAAAACTCTGGTGGTGGAGCGGAGGATACAGGACGCTATATGGAGAAAGAAAGGACTGGCTATGAAAAGCGCATGGAAAAGCGAAAGCAAAAACTAAATAAAAGAAAACTGAGCAAAATGTGCTAAATCACTGAATTGTTCAAAGCTAAAAGCACCACCAGCTCGAGCTCCGGACCGGTAGCTCTCGTGTGGCCGTGGGAGGTGGTGCATCACACAGCTCGACCTCAGGTTGGGACAGCGGGGCCACCGGTGCATCAACGAGTGCAAGGTGTTGCAGAATGAGGCGGAGGAGAGGCGGCGGAGGTCGGGAGATGGTTCGAGCAGGGGAGGTACAGACGGATACGAGACGAGACGAGACCCAGGGAGAGAGAGGTAGCACCCACCTCAACACACCCAGCTAGCCAATGCATTGTAGCTATGCGCCGCTTCGGCGTGTCGTAATTTCCTATCCCCTTCATTAGCTGAGACCAAATTGTCATGCTGACCTTATCAAATCAGTCATGAATATTTGTATCCATTTGATAAATGCCCATGCACTTGTCTTGTAATGTTGCGCCAGCACATAGACATCTTCCATTTGCCTTGGCTTGAGCTGTCACGAGATGCTGTGTTGCTGCCCTCCTACCCTGGCTGGCCAGGCAGATTAGCTACACCGCCTCGGCGTTTTCCCCATGTAGCCTGGAACTAAAGAATAAAGATGTCGTCCCTCCCCTCTCGCTCAAATCAGTCACAAATATGTATTGATTTATTTTCTTAAACTTTTTTGTATTGCTGCGCGAGCATAGGCCTAATAGATCTTTTGTCTTTACGTGTCAGCTGTCAGTTAACTCTCCTTGGTCACAACCACCTGTGCGCCTGCGTCTTGTATTACGTGTTAAACGGCGCAGCCCCACTTTCACTTTCTCAAATCCAACAAATGTCTTGTTTTAGTCTATTGCTTGTCGTGTCTTTTGCAACTATGGTTTTAAACTAAATGTATTTTTGCTATTGTTTCCTTCTGTAATGGCATGCCACGTCATTATCAAGACTATTATCCTGAGCTGCCTCTTTGCATAGATGGCTAAGAAAGAAACCGTCTTACCGTGCTGTTTGTGAATCGCTTGGTAGATACGCGCTCCCTTTGTTGTAATAGCTATTAAACATGGTAGCTTAACTTTGTTGTTGGAGTGTGTCTGATATTTTACAGGGCCTTCATGAGTTAAATTTCCCTGTGGTGTTCACGGATAGGCTTTTGTATCCATGCAAACACATTTTGTTCTGGAAAGCATTTAATCATTGGGGTGGATGTTTCAATATCTGCATGGTTGAGGCGACGCGGTTTGGACGCTCCAAGGCGTAGGATATTGTACGTAACGTCATCAACCTCTGTTGGAAACCTAAGCAATGTGCGGTCACTTGGTTTTGTTGTGGATTTAGTAAGCTCACTGACAGTATCTGTGGACTGGAGCAATTTGAAGCTGAAACATTTACATTTTATTATTATTGTATATGGTGTCCATTTTGCAGTGTGTGTGTGTGTGTGTGTGTGTGTGTGTGTGTGTGTGTGTGTGTGTGTGTGTGTGTGTGTGTGTGTGTGTGTGTGTGTGTGTGTGTGTGTGTGTGTGTGTGTGTGTGTGAGTGAAATATTGCTTTGCTTAACAAGGTGTTTGTGTCTGGGACATGTTTTCAGTTTTTGCTTAAGGGAAATGGTATGAATACTTTTATATATTGAGATTCACTGGCCAGGAAAATAATCAGGAAAATAGAGTTAGTTGTCCACCTCTCTATCTCCTACCCTCAAACATACTCAGAACTTCACATGCAGGATGAAGGGAACATGAGGGTACACTGCGACCATCTCCCTAAGAAGGTTATTGTGAGTAGTGATGAAGCATTTTTTTCGTGTGAGCTTTTTAATGTAGTCTATATTATATATGATGTCATATATACCGATAGGCGCCGCATCGGTGTCGGGCCCTCAGGCGTCAAAAAGTGCCCGGGCCCTTTTCAGATCCCAGCCCAGCCCTGCACACACACACACACACACACACACACACACACACACACACACACACACACACACACACACACACACACACACACACACACACACACACGTCTGACGTAAAAAGAAAAAAAAACACCAATAACTCAATGGGGGGAAAAAAGACAAAACCCTTGAATAAGAAACTATAACTAACAGCGGATGCAACAGCCTATAAAGAGGCATATATGACCGCCAGCTGTGGGCCTCCCCTCTGCAGACTAAATGAAATGTGGCAGGAACACCTTTCATGCAGTCCATGCAAAACGGAGATGAAATCCATTACAAGTCCAATCTGAGGCTGGCAGGCATGGCAGGATCCTTAAGCCTATGGGGTGTCACGACTCGACTTTCCGTTGGCTGAGGCGTGAAAAGCAAACACTTAGACTTTGAATGCAACTTCAATTCCTTAAAGCGCACACAAAAACACACTTGTTTAAAACCATGCAATGCCAATGGCAATCATTCCTCTCTAAGCAATGATATTACACTCCAATCCTGGGCTTGGTCTCAAATGGCGCACTTGTGCACTTCGGGCACTATGTTTCAGTGCGTAACTAATACGGCGTACGCACTGAAACATGAACACTAAAGTGCACAAGTGCACCATTTGAGATTCAGCCCTGGTTTTATGAACTCTGACCACGACCACACACACACATGCGCGCACACACACACACACACACAGTGGCATTAACATTAGTTGAAAGGCACACCAACACCAACACAAATTCATACATTCAACCAACAAACATCAATACATTCGAAACGTACATAGGCCTACATTAATACTCCACAAACACATGCAAGAGGCACAGACCTGCAGCAAACACCTCTTGAAAAGTAAAGCTTTGCAAAATGCCTTTGCAGGATTGTTCCTTTGCACTACTATAACTTCCTTGCAAATTTCTAGCCAATTGGATGCATGTTAAAAGGTGGGACAATAGACTTGAACTGTTGAGTGGCAGTGAATGGGCGTTTTTTAAATATTATTTATTTAACAAAAGTAGCTCAAAGTTTGTTTTTAGGCTGTTTAGGTTTGTTACAGTGTACTGATGCCACTAGGTGGCACTCTAAGACAGAATCTACAAATACAGCCTAGGTCTACAGAGCGGGCCAGTCTTAGCTAGTGCAGGAGAGCAAGCAAGCTGTAACTGTACGTGCTGCAAGTTATTCGAATAAAGCTCACGGAGTTATTCGACATCTGCCTCATGACTAATATCTTTCAACAGGTTAACACTGCGTATTAAGGAAATTCATCACACCTAGAAATAGCCATTCAAATATCAAGCCTATTTTATCACCTTTTAAAATTGATCAAATTTGCTAAGATTTTACAAGAAATTATGTCAACACAAAGGATCATTACATTACATTTCACTTAGCTTTCATTCATTCAAAGCGTCTTAGTTATTATTTGTCAGGGTATTGGTTACAGTCCCTGGAGCAATGTGGGGTTAGGTGCCTTGCTCAAGGACACTTCAGCTATGGATGGAGCATGCAACCCTCGGATTCAAAGATCAACTCTCTAACCATTAGGCCATGAATGCCCAATACTGGAAGAATATTGCCCAATAAGGAACAATACTGCAAAAGCCTCCGGCATACATATATGTAGATACATACTGTATGTAGACAGCAATCCATTTGGTGTGCCAACCTTGTGGAGAAACAGACAAGGAGAGTACACACACACACACACACACATATACATAGGCCTACAGACACACCTGAACAGCATGAAGCAGGATGGGTCATATCAATATTGATCAAATAGGGGGAAATATAAGTGGCAGAGCATATGCAGGCGGATGCGAGATGAGAGAGGTGAGAAGAGCAGAGCAGCTGGAGACCACACAAAGAGAATAAGAAGTGAGCAGCCCTGCCTCAGACACAGAACGACAGACAGACAGACAGACAGACAGACCGACCCACCTCCACTCCACTACACCTGCAGCCAGACCGCCGGTTGCCAAGAGAACAAACAATATACAGGATGCTGTTTATGTAACTGTTCCTTTTCCATCGTCACTATGGCGACATTTCCTCACATACTGCACACACGTCAGAGCTCTCACACACACAAATACAGACAGTACCTATACCTATTGACCCACACACACACACATAAACACCACACACACATGCAATAACATATCTAGACCCACACACACACACACATCTGAACCAGTATATCTTGGACGAGTAAGAGTAAAATAAGTGTGTCAGTTGTGGGAGATGGACGAGCAGGAGAAGGAGAGCACATATTTGGAGTTTGTACATTGATCTGCTGGAGCCGTCTGATGGAGGGCTAAAAAGAGCACTATGCACACCCCTGCACTTCATTATAGTATACACCAGGGGTACTCAATTAATGGCAGCCTGCCAATTACACTGACAACATAAGTTAAAGGATCACGCATGTAGGCTATAACCAGAGAGAGTAGAGAGAGAGAGGTTCCATTTGCCCATTGTTTCCTGGTTCTATTATGGCCCCCCTTAGGCAGACCTAGGCAGACCTAAGGACTGTTCTATTCATTGTAGGAGCATTATGACACGCCCCTTTAGGCAGACCGGAACCTGGTCGCGTTAGGTGCCCATAGAAACCTATTATGTTGGCATATCTCTATATACTTAAAGAATCTCTACTATAACTATGTCAGCATAAATTGCCTATACAGCATGTTTTTTGTTATATTGTTTTATATTTAGAAAATATAAGATTGCTATTTGTGTTTTACACATGCCAATTCAATGGCTCTTTTAAAAAAAAATCATATATAAGCCATCATATAAATCATATTTTTGCAGTATTTACAATGACAATTGACCTTTTATTTGATTTGCTATTCTCATTTCACCTTGAAGCACGAGAACGTCTCGTGCTGTAAAATTATTGTTGTAAAATCACACTGGTGGCATTGCTTGCTTTCATGAGAATGACTAGCGGTGGGTGACGAGTGCAATACAAGGATAGCATGACTACGCATTAGCTAATGTGAAAGCTCGTTCTGTCATTGCCATAATTCGTCAAGTCAAACTTATCTATAAAGCACATTTAACGACTCATGTAAATTTATCTCTGTCAGTCTTACTTTGTACTTGAGGCCTTTTGCTGGCATCTGCGGAAGTGGAAGCACTGGATGGTCTCTTCAAATATCTCCTAATATCCATGATGATTAACTTTGAACAGTTAGGCAGGCAGGCAACTGCACAACGTGTGTGTGTTTACATATTATAATAATATAATATATAATAATACATTTTATTTTTGAGCGCCTTTCAAAATACCCAAGGAAACTTTACAATCAAAACAAATACATAACATAGGGAAAGTACAACAAAGCTTCAGTGAATTAACAATAGGAGAGTGACTAAAATTAAAAAATAAAATAGAAATAAAAGTACAATAAAAATAAATGTTTTCAAATAAGAAAAAGAAGTAGAATGCATTTGAAAATAAAATAAAATGAGGGGAAAAATACATAAAATGTAAAATTAAAAATAAACTGATAATTAAAATAAAGTGGAAGTGCCTGTCAATGAAGTGGGAAAGCAGAAGTGAATAGGTGTGTCTTCAGCTTGGATTTAAAAGTAGACAGTGTAGAGCACTGATGAAGTGACAGTGGGAGTGAATTCCAAAGTCTGGGGCCAACAACACTAAATGTCCTGTCGCCCATGGTACGCAGGTGTGTGGAGGGAACTGTAAGGAGGAGTGAGTCAGTGGAGCGTAGTGTGCGGGTGGGATTGTATGGGGTGAGGAGACTTGTGATGTAGGAGGGTGCAATATTCCCTGGATCCTGATTGGTTCTCTCCGCCGCAGCCGAAAGGCACTGATTGGAAGGTCACATACCAGAATACAGAGCAGATGAAAATGATTCCTACTAAAGCGTTAAATATGTTCAACAATATTTTTTAAATGACACCAATTTTTTTTTTGATTATTCCAACGGCAGATCACAAGGCGCAGGGAACTTTGACGTGCGTAATTGCCATGAAGAGCTGCGTAAACGCTATTTAGAGGTGGGTAAACGCGATTTAGAGGTGGGTAAACGCTATTTCTTAAATTCCAGAGGGGTGCGTAAACGGCGTTTATGTGCGTTTACCCTCCACTACAGCCCTGGTCGCAAATAAAGAATGAATGATACAAACACACACACTCAACCTCTGTCTGTCTGACACATTAATTTCCCTCTGGAATAATACATTAATATAAGCCATTCTACTCTACTCTACTCTACTGTACTCTACTTGATCTGTAACTTTCATCTGCACATAACATAGCAATAATCAATGTCTTCAGTCTTTGGATGTGTGTGTGTGGGTGTTTGTGTGAGTGAGTCCGAGTGTGTGTGTGTGTGTGGGTGTGTGTGTGTGTGTGTTTGAGAGAGGGAGAGAAAGAGCAAGAGAGATGTACTGTTGAATACATACCAAAGAAAAAAACAACTTTCAGGAGAGAACCTGATAGCTCAGCATACTGTACTATTTGGCTTGTCAGACACATGATGACACATCAGATTTCCACAAACAGTTGCATCACATTTGTAGAACATTCAGATAGCAAATCTAACATGGTGTATAGAGCAAGCGGCTTTGTTGTGAAAGAAACTCAGCAGTGATGAAAGGCTTCTAGCGATGATACTGCTCCAGTTCCATGATGTATTCGTATACTTGCTCTCTGTCAAGCTGAGAATTGATTTCAAAATTGCACACCTTTCATGCAAGGATGTAACAGATCCCTGCTGTTTTCCAGGCGTTCGCTACAAACTCACTGTGTAAGTGGTTATCTGTGTGAAACAAAGCCGTCTTTTGTTAGATGTTTCCTCTCTTCCAGATATAGCCTGTTTGAAGGTCTTGTCTCTTTTGCTGCATGAAATCATAGTAAATAGCATTCTCTTTGACTTTAGGCCTATTGACATTGCTGCTAACAATATGTCATATTGTGAGATATTATGATGAAATGTTCACTTAATTTATTTACCAACACTGATCACATTAAATCACATACAAACTGGACCAGGGGTTCCCAAACTTTACCATGACGAGGCCCCCCATATACTGATAGATTCCAGCCACGGCCCCCCTGACACGGGCCGTGCCACACTATTTTTTTCTGTGCACTCTTTCACAACCATAGTCTCGGTCTGTGTGCCCCATTGGGATTCATATAATACTAAATTCAGAGATGAAATAGATTACTGTAATGCAGATCTTTACCAATGGAAATAATGTTTAGTTTCTTTTTTTGGTGCTCAGTAATACATGATTATTATTATTTGCTATACTTCAAGCCAGGCGCGCCGAGAGACCTGGGCATTCGGGGCTACAGCCCCGGATCTCCGGGGATTAGCCCCGAATCTCTCTGGACTGGACTGACATAAATAAAATATGTATAATAATAATAATATGATTAAGAAGAAGAAATAGTAGAGAAGAGCTCCGTGGACCACACTTTGAGCAGTGATACCGCTCCTGTCATTAGGCTATGCAACTTTGTAACCAGCACAGACCGCACGATTCTGACACGATGATATGTAAATATGGAACTGTACAAATAACAACTTTCCAACCGAAGCCGCTATCCACCTTGTTAGTAGATCTAGCCTCGTCAGAGATTTCTAGCCTCGTTGTAGTGATGTCATGCTGCTGTCAACCAATCAGGTGTCAGTTCTATGCTGGCTTGAACAGAGCCAGGCGGGCTCGTGGTTTATGAAAAAAAATCTGGAATGTTTAATATCTCGATAACTCAATGACTTCTGGAATAGGCTATAGGGATCCCACTTCATTTCATGTTTAGATCATTCAGGGATTTTTTTTAGCAGCCATAGGTCACAATGTTGACATTTTCCTCTCATTTTAGCATTCACTATTCAATCACACCTATATCTAGCTGTATCTATCAAAATGGATATTTGGCGAATCTAAATGGATATTTGGGCTCTATCTTCAAGTAACAGGACAGCGTAAGGTAGGACATCTGTTTTTTTCCTGATGTGCTCGCCGAAGCACTGGTGTCAATGTTGTTGTCATGTTTTCTACTGTCTTCAGTCAAGCTCTAGTTGCAACTAGCCTTCACTTCAAACAAGCACCCGTTCTATCATGTCACCGAGCTAACACCCCCTTTCAAAACAGGGACACACCTTTCCTGAAATCATAGTGGGCTGGCAGCGTGATTTAGTTATACCGTGTGTATTGTGATGTGTGCAGATTCGCATGTGTTTGTTGGCTATCTGCATGTTTGTGTAGTTTTGGGCAAGCTCCAAAGACTGCTAGAACTACTCGTAATTTGCTAACCTAGTGAGCTAACATTTAGCTCCACCACGTAGACAAGCTACCTCCAGACAAAATCTCTGCTACCTCCGAAATGGCAAGCTACAACCATGTGGAAAACGTAGCGAACTACCATTACAAGCTACTTCAACTAGAAATTCAAAATTACGGCATATTTGAATTATTTGGGCTGCAAAAATGACATCTGAAGACATTATTGTCTGTTGGATTATGATAGCCCCCATGATATTTTTGGACTGGGTATGGTCAGAGAATCTCTAACAGGGTATGGTCAATCAGCTGGCTTTCTTGCTCCTGTCTCCCTGTGTGTGCGCGCGCTTGTGTGTGTGTGTTGCCTGGTCATGAGCGATGTGTGCGAGTTTGATTTGCACCTTGTGTTTTGATATCGGCCTGATGGAGGCAGTGAGCTCGCGCATGAAATGTCAATAGAACCAAAGGTGTGGACAGTCGGGTGTATGATATGCTTGCGCAAGACATTTTGGGAGATTATGGTCCATGGTCTGTCAACTAGCGCTCCTCCTCTCCTGTGTGTGTGTGCGTGTGCGTGTCTGTCGCTTGTTTTGAGAGTTTGACGAACGAGTATGCAGACCCGTTGGCAGGGACGCAACTACTCATCTCTGGGGGGGTAAGCAAGAATTATTTTGGTGCCCCCCTCCCCCCTCAAAAAAAAACACTTTTAAAAACATAATTATTTGGCGCCCTCCAACAGCCTGTCTTTAGCGCCCCCCTCTCTCTGACGCCCCCCTGCAACGCATACGTCGCATATACTGTAGTTGCGCCCCTGCCCGTATGCATGTTGCGCATGGAGATGTTGAGTTTTTAATAATCATTTTTGTTATATCATATACTGTCATGCAGAGAGCAAAAACCGTGGTTAGTGCCTCGCATTGCGACTGACTGTGCAAGAGCAGCGCACTGTTTTGAGACAGCATAGCCGAGCTTACATGTCATGTGTGTTACTGTAAATATGCCTATAGGCTATTTAGGCTACTATAACGTAAGGCATGTTTTTTCACTACCACTATGAGCTAATTCTCTCACAATATCCACTAGGCTACTCGGCACTGTCGCACTATTAAATTTTATTTGCACTTAAGTAATCGTGACGCCAACATTTATCCAAAAAAGTAGAGCCTACATTACTGTGTAACCCAATGAGGGTGACTAAGCTGGCGACATTGGGCCAAATCAAGAAAAGAACGGCAAGGTCCTTAATGAAAGTAGCCTACACTGTCAAATGTAAAGATGGGAAAACTGCCAATTAAGACTATGGTGTCAAAAGTACATTTTCCCCTTTGTGTACGCCTAGAATGGCCCAATTTGACCTTAATTTTCCAAAAACTCCGCACCAACCCCCCTCTCGGTCGCTTCGCTCCCTCGACTAGGCTGCCGCTCCACACTAAATTTCTTTCTTTTTTTTTTTGCTGGGCTACAGCCCCGGATCTTTGCACAACCTAATGACGCCCCTGCTTCAAGCCTGCCGCGGCCCCCCTAGCACCCATTTGTGGCCCCCCAGGGGTCCCCGGCCCCCACTTTGAAAACCACTGAACTAGACCATTTCAAAAACTCAAATAAGAGATCATGTGTATATGAAATTAAATAAAATAAAATGAATGTAGTTTAGTGTTCGCTCATCAAGACAATACAGAATATTTTGATGCAAAAATAAATGTAATATTGTGTCGTGAATTATAGAAATTATATAAAACAAATTCAGTCACATGGTTGGTGACTGAGTAAGGTGATTTTTTTATCTGTCTTAAATATTGGTTGAACAATGTCTTCTAGTGACAGCCAAGCAGTGCACAGTTGTTACAGATCTTGTTTAGCACACTCCCCTTCACTACTGACAGACCATCCCACTGGTGTCATTCAATCAAAGAGCAGTACGAAACAAAACAAAAAAGCATTCGTGTCTTTATCTTTCTTCTCATGCTCTTATCCATTATTTGCCAGCTTTTTTGCTTGCAGTATTTCAGGTCTGACAGCTGCATTTAAGCTAATCGTCTTTCTGTCTTCAAAAAAATTACAGAAAGATTCCCACTGCTACTGCCGGGAACAAAAACAGAGGAAAAAACTGTCTTTCAAAGTGACATGTGCCTTTGATTCAACCCTCAAGTCAGAGATGGGCTTTAGTGCAGCCCTTTCACACGCAGTGGCACTCTCCGATAGCCTTTAGTGGAGCCCTTTCACACGCAGTGGCACTCTCAGTCAATAGTGGCTAAACATCGCCTGCCAATCAAACAAAGCGGCTCACTGGCTGCACTGCACAACCCCGGGCAGCATATGATGCCTTGGGAGGGATGGGTGAGATGAGTCCATGCTTGACTGTAGCTCCAGTGTCTGCAACCCGGTAGCTGTGGGGTGTGTGTGTGTCTGTGTGTGTGTATGTGTGTATGTGTGTGTATGTCTGGCAAGACAGAAAGAGATTGTTACTGAGTGTGTGTACATGGATCTCTCATTCACGCATACAGACAGACACATGTGTCAGGGCTGAGTCAGCAGGGCTGGTGTGTCCAGCTGAGAGTGTGATGAGGAGCAGCAGCAGCAGCAGAGGTGACGACCAGCAGCAGCAGCAGCAGAGGTGACGGCCAGCGACGGCGGCGGCGGCAGCAGCAGCAGCAGCAGCAGCAGCGGTGACGGCCAGCAGTAGCAGCAGCCCAGCAGAGGTGACGGCCAGCAGCAGCGGCGGCAGCAGCAGCAGCAGCATCCAGAGCTGCATACAGTAGCATCCCACTCTGAATAGTTTTAATGACAGTTGTGTCATCCTGGATGGAAAAAAATGCATTCAGGTAAAATGGGCCACCTATTCAGGTAAAATGGGCCACCTATTCATTCAAATGGTGAACTTAAGAATTGCACGAAAGGAAAACCAAATTAGTGATGATTTTAAAAAAAATGTTGTGTGTGTGTTCAACACCTCTGTTTCATTGTTTTTGTAGAAAATATGAATGGTAATTCCCATAGAAAAAACGCCCCAAATTACCTGAAAAAGGGCAGCCCAATTTACCTTCACATGTTCAGGTAAAATGGGCCGATGGGTTTTTTGACATTTTTAGGTATTCAAACATCACAATGTTGCCACAACTATGTTTTTCCAGATTAAGATTAAGGGCACACATTCGAACCTAAAAACATGTCTATTTTTCCAGTTTTTATCACATCTGAAAACAGTATCATCCTTATTTTATATAGACGATTTCTTATTTTGACAAGACTGAAAATGTACTTTCTTCTGTCACTCTCCATATGAGGGTTCCCCCTGCCTATCAAAAAGGTGTTATGCTATTCCAATGACTTAAAACAGATAGAGTAGTATTGTTGCAACAATGTCAGTACATTTGTGGTGGTTAGTCTGTGGAATTAAAGGAAATGAGACACCCAATGCTTATCCGGCCCAATTTACCTGATGGCCCAATTTACCTGAACGCACCCTACATAGGCCTATCTCATAACTAGACAATGATCATTTTCTCAGACACCATAAATGTTATATGTCCCTTAGAACAGTTGGAAGATGTTATGCTAGTTTATGCATATTTTATCAAAGAAAGGTTTTGGTGGCATTTTTTGAGAAGACAGAGCTCGCAAGGCTTGTCTTCTTGGAAGAGCTCCGATGTCCCTGGCACTTAGGGAGGCACTCTCTCTTCAGTTTCCCCCTAGACAACCTCACTCCTCATCCCAAATGAGAATGTTGCTCCTGCTCCCCTAACCAGTCAACTTCAGGAAATGCACACAGATATTTCACAACTAGCACAGACACATGCATTGCATACAGAGGTACACACACAAAAACACATGCACAATCAGTCCAAACATATGTGAACACACACAAAGAAACCCACACAAATATGCATGAGAACATAACATCAAAATAAATACATTTTTGTTAAAAAAAAATTACTTATAGTGTGATGCATGAAACTCATGTCTCTAAGAAGCTTTGTTAAATCCACTTTGCCAGGAAGAAATGGAACGTTATCTCATATATTCCAAGTCTAATAACACAATAATATTTTCAAAGACATTGAAGCATGAATGTATATAGTATTTTCCCTCAGGAATTAATATGGAATGTGCCTACATTTAAGCTTTGTCATTACTGGCATTGTGTGTGTCTGTGTCTGTGTCTGTGTCTGTGTCTGTGTGTGTCTGTGTGTGTGTGTGTGTGTGTGTGTGTGTGTGTGTGTGTGTGTGTGTGTGTGTCTGTGTGTGTGTGTGTGTCTGTGTGTGTGTGTGTGTGTGTGTGTGTGTGTCGTAAGACTGGGTACCGAAATTCAATTCTTTGATGGAACCGAATTAAAAGCTAAGGTTCTACTTGGCATTGAAACGTGCCTTGTCTGTCGGTTCCACGTTTCGGTTCCTGAAGTCTGACTGTCAGAGCCATCAAATGTGTGTTTAAGCACGCGGCCATTTCAGCCAATCACAAGTGTCACAAACTGACCACGCTCCTCCTCTTCCCGTTTCGCGTCTTCAGGAAGATGTCTCTGACTCCTTGGAAACATGTTTTTCCATGAAGAGAGCTAACTTAGAAAGAACTGGTCTTGTGTTGGGGACGTACAAATATAGCCTATTTAGACCGTCGGTTTAATTCGAGGGAACAAAGAGCAGCGACAAAAAAGATTTCCTCTCTATCCGGCTGGAGAATAACGCCATTGTTTACTTGAAGTAGCGGCCGCTTACAGTTCAATAACTTTTGAATGAAAGAACATAAACACGTTCCGTAAAAAACTGTAAAAAGCTAAGAATCTCAGCTTTCGAACAAGCCCTAACACATGTCTGTAGGTCTAGGTTAAGGAGATCGCTGGCTGTTAGGAAAAAAATGACGAGATAAAAAAAATGGTTGGAAAGCGCTATTTTTTCACTTGCTCAGCGGCCGCTTACAGTTCAATAACTTTTGAATGAAAGAACATAAAAACGTGCCGTAAAAAACTGTAAAAAGCTAAGATTCGCAGCTTTCGAACAAGCCCTAACACATGTCTGTAGGAGAAGGAGATCGCTGGTTATATATATATTTAGGCCTATATCGTTTAGATTAGGACTATTTAGCTTAGATTCACCATGGCGTGAAAGCACAGTGTTGTCGCTTATTGCAGCAGCTGATCATACGGCCCAGTTCTAGTCCCTGTAGCCTATGGAAATGCGTGCGAGACAGCACCATCGAGCCCCCGTCAAGTTTCATGAATAGGATTTATGAAGCCTAGTTGTGTTTGAACAGTTCTGCAGAACCAGAAAAGTCCCAGCTGTCGACAGACTGGGTAGCGTAGGCTACATTAAAAAATCATGTCAGGCAGGCTATAGGATTGGTACCAGAAGTGAAGTTGCACCGTACAGCAGAACAATTTTAATCAGACATGAGTACATTTATCAGTATCAAAACCGTTTATTATACTTGCCAAGCCATGCCGAGAGGACAACTTGCAGCATGCAATTAATCATGAATGCTGTATAGAATTAAATGCCTTTAACCCGCCATTGCTTAAGTCACGATGAGCGCCGCCTTGTGGCAGGCAGGGAAACTCATGATTTACAGACCTGTTACGCCATCTACTGGCCACTTTGGGTAACTGCAGGTTTAATTCAGGGTTTCTAGGAACCGAAAATGGAACCGTTCTGGTACCGGAACCGAAACGAAGGAACCGGAAATGGAACCGGAACCGAAAATTGTCAATCAATACCCAGGCCCACTAAGTGTGTGTGTGTGTGTGTGTGTGTTTGTGTGTGTCTGTCTGTCTGTCTGTCTGTCTGTCTGTCTGTCTGTGTCTGTGTGTCCTTGAGATTTTGTCAGTTGTGGGCTGTCTTTGTTTTGTGTTTTATCCATCCCTTCAATCTCATGTGAAGACTGTCCTTGAGATTTTATTTGTCTCCTATGTCTATTTATTTCCTAGAGATTGACATTTGTGTCTCATTAGATGGTTATTATTTGGTCTGTCTGCAGATAGTCTGCTGTTCCTCTTCATTGCATTGCACCACATTGCATTATTTAGTGGGCGCTTGTAATCCGATTTACAGTTAGATTAGACTAGATTAGATTAGACTAGATTAGATTAGATTAGATGAGATGACTTTTATTAGTACCCAAGGTAGATTTGATTTGCAGTCAAGTGATTTCCACTCACACAATACATCTTAACCCATTTTAGCCTATAGCCTTTTTGGGAAAGGGTGCCCTCTGCCTACTAAATCCTAAATATCTCAGCCTCTGAAGCACATACAAACATGAAAAAAGTTGCCTAGTGAAGAGAAATTCTAAAGTCCTCAGGAATTGCTGAAAAAATCTTGAAGATGCTCTTCTCAAAAAGGAGTCCAATGAATTCTTCCTGTTCAAAAATATTTTTAAAAGCCTTTATTTAAAGCCGGTCTTACACTGTGTGACTTTTTACCCACTTTTGCCACGATTTGGCACTCACACAAATTTTTGGGGAGTCGGGACGATTTCTTGCTCAATCGGAGGTCAATTGTGAGTCTCGCGTTGTCTAGTGTGCATGTGGTAATGACAAGCGATTTCACCTCACGATCGTGAAATCGTAGGGTTGCAAGAAAATCAAAACTGTTTGAAATCCAGGTCGTCCCTCGTGAGTAAATCGCACAGTTAAAGCAATGCTACGACCCGATTTGACACTACACATAAACAAAATGTCAGGGCGGTGCGATTCGCTCTTGAGCGTGTCCTCATCTCCACCTCAGGTGCGCATGTTTCCTCCTCTGCAGACCCAGGAAACATGCCTTGTCATGTCGCACAGTGGGAGCATTCTGCTCGCATCCGACTGTCGGCTCATTTAGTGTGAGGACGCGTGATTCGTGAGATGTGAACTTTTAAATCGTTAAATTCCCTTGTGTAGTGTGAGAAGGAGCTTAATACCCATGACTGAAAATATTGCACTGTGTATGCCCGTCTTAAGTTTAAAAACATGATGGCAGAGACCCACACATAGCGGCACAGAGCCTTCTTCAGGGTACTGCTCAAACTGGAGGTCCTAATGATATACTGTACACCTGCACCGTACAGGTGATGAGTCCACATTAATCATTTCCCAGGTAAACATTACATGCAAGATCCACTAGGTGGTCACACAGGTGTTTCATGAAAGTGAATGGCCAGGTAGAGAGAGGAAAAACACCACAAACAAAACAAAAGAACATACTTAAAGAGCCACAATCAGGACAGCTACATGTACTAGAAAACAACTTTTAAACTGATAAGTCATTACAAAAAAGGACTAAAATCAATTTCTTTTTTTAGTCCTGGGTATGTCATGACCAGCAAAGTGTATGTATAGAAATCTTCCCTTTGTAATAATCATTTTAACACATCACCACCCCTTTTATTGTTCTTGATTGTTTCTAGACCTTCAACCATGATTAAACCATCTGGATTGCTCTTGTGAACTGTGTGAAAATGTTAAAGGATAACTGCGGTATTTTCAACATTAAGCCTCATTTCCGAGTTGTCTGCAATGTTCTAGAACTCCCCTCACCATGTTTTTTTTTATGTTTACTGCTGTCTCGGGTATTTGCCTAATTTTGATACATCCCAACCTGCTTCAGAATGGCAAGTCACTTGCATGTCCAATCAAGTCCTTCAAAACACCAAAAACGCATGTTTTCAAAAACATCAACTCACCGGAGTGGTTACTGGTCTTCACTGGTCAACCATATAACATTTTGTTGTGAAAAGATGCTTCTGTCTGCTAGGACCCTCATTTTGCACTAGAATGTGTTCATTCAGCTCTAACATACCTACATTTTTACATGGTCAGAGTATCAGTGTATCAGTGTATCAGTATTCTTCTGTTTCCTTTGTCACACTTCTTACCATTTGGAGCTCAGGAGAGACGCCCTAAATAATACATCACTCACAAATCTAATGGATTTATATAAGAGGGAAGGATTGATCCATTTGGCTTAATCCTGTCCCAATTGTTTCATAATTAACCCCAGGCCTCTCCATTAGCATGCAGTGACTACAACAAGCCCCACTACTGAACCATGGTCAGGGCCTCAGTATCTATTAACACAGCCAATGGGGGAGTTTGGGCCTCTGGTTCTACTAGTCCGGTAATTAATGGAGGATGCTGTGAGGGGGCCTTCTGAAGGCTGTGGATAGAGAAATGAATGAGAGGGAGGGAGAGATTGAGAGATTGAAAGAAGGAGGGATGGAAGGATTGGCGGGGGGTGCACCAGGAGATCAAACAGGATTACACTTCCATCAGCTCTCAGCTATTGATAGATTTCTGCAGGGCCGCCAATGTTGGATGTTTGAGTTGCTTCTTGTAATAGAAGAGGAGGATTTCTGTAGGCCTTTCTGTAGGTCTCTCTGAGGATTGGTATGTGCAGGCCTGCCGACAGGGTGTGTGTGTGTGTGTGGGGGGGGGGGGGGGATGGATATTCTGTAGAGTTCACCAAAGAGTATCCAATCACTGGGCGTGACTAATTAGGCTGATACACTTGGAAGTGCACTGCACTAGGTTTTGAGAAGGGCCCAATGTGACACAGCACTCCACAGCAAGCAAGTGTTTACTGCACACAACGAAATTGCATTTTATGCCTCACCAGTGAAAGGGATGCCCCAAATGGCGCCCCAAGGGAGCGGTGCGACGGGACGGTAGCATGCTCAGGGTACCTCAGTTATGGAGGACGATGGGGGAGAGCACTGGTTAACTACTTCCCCCACCAAACTGGTAGGTCGGGAGTCGAACCGGCAACCTTCGGGCTACAAGTCTGATGCCCTAACCGCTTACCCATAACAGCCCCTGAGACTGTCCTGAGAATCCCAAAAAAGGTGTGTGTTCAATGAAAAAATTTAAATAATGAACACTTTTTCAAAAATGCCCAGAGTCCCACTGACTGCAGCATTCTGAAGGCATCATCAATTATACATGACTCCATTTATCTTAGCGGCCGCTGACCATTTTGTCTTTTTTTTTTACTTTTTAAGAGCCCTGGGAAAACTATTTATCTTCCTTTTAAAAGTGAGGCAATAACTCTAACAGGAAGAATTTAAAGTGTGTGTGTGTGTGTGTGTGTGTGTGTGTGTGTGTGTGTGTGTGTGTGTGTGTGTGTGTGTGTGTGTGTGTGTGTGTGTGTGTGTGTGTGTGTGATAGAGAGAGAGAAATAAAGTGTGTGAGAGAGAAAGAAATAGAGAAAGAGAGAGCGAAGGAAGAAGAAAGAAAGAGTGAAGAGCGTCTTAAGCCAATATGAACACAGCACTTCTCCTCAGTGCTAATAGCAACACGCTCACGCAGAAAATCATCAATCAGAGAGTGTTCCTAATTAAGCCCTAGGCAGATAATTCATCCACACCTCCCGACTGCGCTTATAATGCCCCATTTCTAACGCCACTTCCTCAGACAGGTGGGGAGATCTGGGATGCACAGGTGGGTGGGTGGGTATGTGTCTTTCAGACGGAGAAGAAAAAAGATACGGAGAAGAACAAAGAGGCTGAGTGGTGTGTGTGTGTGTGAGAGAGAGAGAGAGACAGAGAGAGACAGAGAGAGAGAGAGAGAGAGAGAGAGAGAGAGAGAGAGAGAGAGAGAGAGAGAGAGAGAGAGAGAGAGAGAGAGAGAGATTGGCAAGGAGAGAAATAGAATGAGGGAATGGTAGGTGGAAGCTGAAGGGGGGAAAAGTAAAAAAAAAACAAAAAGAAAACAAGACCATCTCATTCATCATGATGTGCATGCAGTTCTGAATACAAGTACATTTTCCTATGTGGCAATACAACAAAGATCGAGAAATGTAGATACTCCCAATGGTGAGAGGTAAAATATTTGCATGTGGCCCACAACTGCCACATCGCACATTCGAAATGTTCCTTACAGCAATAATGGCAAAAAATGCTATTCAAATCCTGGTGCAAATAGCAAAAATTACTATTCACACCCGGGTGCATATAGCAAAAATTGCTATTCACACCCGGTTCATAATGAAAAAAATGGCTATTCAAATCCGGGTGCAAATAGCAAAAATGGCTAATCACATCTGAGTGCAAATAGCAAAAATGGCTATTCACACCCGGGTGCAAATAGCAAAAATTGCTATTTTCTCATCCGAGTGCAAATAGCAAAAATGGCTATTCACATCCGGGTTCAAATAGCAGAAATTACTATTTACACCTGGGTACAAATAGCAAGAATGGCTATTCACACCCGGGTGCAAATAGCAAAAATGGCTATTCACACCCGGGGGCAAATGGCAAAAAATGTTATTCACACCCCATTAATAATGGCAAAAATGGCTAACCAATCTGTGTGCAAATAGCAACAATGGCTATTCACACCCGGGTGCAAATAGCAAAAATGACTATTCACACCCAGGTGCAAATAGAAAAAATGCTATTCATACCCCGTTAATAATGGCAAAAATGGCTATTCTCACCCAGTGCAAATAGCAAAAATTGCTATTCACACCTGGTTAATAATGTCAAAAATGGCTATTCAAAACCGGGTGCAAATAGCAAAAAATTTCACATCAGAGTACTCACACTGTAAGAAATGAGAGACGTGAAATTTTTAGAGCGGTGGTCGGGGTTGTCCCATTGAAATGAATGGCAAAATCAGGGCGGATTTTGAACAGGACTGGCCGCGAACGACGAGAAAGTCAGTGTGAAAACCTGAGTAGAACACACCGGCCTAGACTCAGCAGGAAGACCTTGCTGCCGCCACGCAACACTCTGATGTGAAACTGGCCTGAGGGCAGAGGAAGAGACAGAGGCAGAGCTCTGGATTCCAGCCATTTCTGCAACCTAACATGACCCATGTTGCCCTGTTTTAGCCCCAGTCTCAGGCCGGAGGAGTGAGCATGGAGGAGGGTGAGCAAGTGAGGACAGGCTCTCGCAACTTCAAAGAGAAACTGACCTGGCCTGAGCTCATGGAAATGTAGTCCACACAAAGAAACACACGCACGCACACACACACTTCCCTCTTCACGCGTCCTCTCTTGTACATGGTCTAATTCCACTCTTTTTAGACAGATACTGTATGCACCCAAGAATTGACAAACTGTCACACCGCACTCACACGCACACACACTCTCTTTCTTTCTCTCTCTCTCTTTCATTTCATACCTGTTACATCTCAAACAGAAATACACCATGCACACACCTACTCCCCTACTACACCCTTACACACACGCACACAGACACACAAACACAGACACACATACAAACACCCACACACACACCCCAACCATGTCATTGCAAAAAACAACAACAAAAAACACTCAGGAATGTACAAATTTTTATGAATATACCAGTAGAAAGTATAATCCACGTGGCACAAAAGATGGATTTGCAGTGGTTCAAAAATGTTTTGAATGATTACAATCTGAATGAACATTTTTGTAGAATGAAAAGAAAACTAAGTTGTTACCTCTGGTGCGGAAGGGAAATTTAGCTTACAGTATTTGGATGATTTCTTCACACCAGGTGGTGTGACTGATTTCCGCAGATGTGAGAGAGTTGCAGCAGGAGATGTAATTGCAGACATGATACAAAACCTTTGTTGGGAGCTTTGGAGAACAGATGTAGCAGACAAGGCCTTGATGGAAGTCCTATTGTCTGGTTTGGGTTTACAGAAATCTGAATTTTCATTTTGTTAAAAATAAATAAATAAAGGTATTCTGAAGGGCCGTGTATAATGCATGTCCTCCATCAAGGCGCGACGATTTCTTTGGATTCAGTCCTCTTACCTTGAATTTCAAATAGCCCAGGCCTAGTACCAAATAATTGTTCAAACCTCTCAGTTCAATTTGACCTTTCATTCTCCTCAGGGTGCCTGGGATAAAGCTTTCAGCTCATTGTGAGATCACATCAAGGCTGAAGAGAAATTGAATTTCCGAGAGCAAAGTGGGTGCATCAAATATCAGTGACGGGGAACCAAATGGGTAGCTTCTGATCTGCATCATTACCACGACATCAGCTGCAAAAGGTTAATATTTATATCCCGAAAGTCGAATGGAAGTAACTTCCCACAGGGGGTCATGTCTAAAGCCGGGCATACACTGTGCGATATTTTCACTCGTGGGTCTTAAGCTTCTGCTCACACTGCACGATGGAATTTCACTGTTTAAAAGTTCACAACTCACGACTCACGTTCTCACACTACACGAGCCGACAGTCGGATGCGAGCGAAATGCTTCAACCATACGACGCGACAGGCATGTTTCCCCAGTCTGCAGAGGAGGGAACATGCGCACCTGAGGTGGAGATGAGGTCGCCCTCAACAGCGAATCGCACGGCCCTATTAATTTGTGCATGTGAAGTGTCAAATCGGGTCGTATCGCTGCTTTAACTGTCCGATTTACGAACGAGCCACGACCAGAATTTCAAACCGTTTTGATTTTCTTGCGACCCTGCGATTGCACGATCGTGAGGCAAAATCGCTTGTCGTTACCCCATGTACACTGCACGATGCGAGACTCACGATTGACCTGCGATTGAGCAAGAAATCGGCCCGACTCTCAAAAAGTCGTGCGAGTGCCAAATCGGGGCAAAATCGGGGCAAAAGTCGCACAGTGTAAGCCCAGCTTTAGGTAAATAAACTTATACATAGGGCAGCCATGTTCTTGTATTGATTCGATTTCGATTCTTAGGGCTTTGAATCGATTAATCACGATTCAATTCGATTCATTCCGAATCGATTCAATCCGTTCCCTTCTTGGTGCCAGGATTTCTCCCACAAGATGCTGTTGCCTTTTTTATATAAAAATGTCAAAGGGCTGTGGCTTGACAGTGTTAACAGATTGCTGATTTGTAATAAGTAGGCCTGGGCCTAATTGACTAATACCTACTGGGTATTTTCCCTATAACTTAGTTAAACAAAAAGAACAAAAAGAAAAAATAAATAATAATAATGAATTAATAATAATACAACCTTAGAAAAAGTTAGTCGCACAATCAAATGAAATGTCTAAGAAAGGCGATGGTAATAGACAGCGTAAAGTAGCCTAGTTACTAAAAGGCATCAGAGAAGACCTTAATCCTAAGCCTGCAATTCTTATGTTTAGTGGGAGTTGATTCCAGAGCTTGGTCGCATACAATGAATATTAGAGATGTACAGGATCCAAGATCCGGTTCCGGATCCGGCAGGATAATAGGGTTTTTCAGACTATCCGGACCCGGCAGGATCTCAAGCAGTGGATCCGGTATCCGGCAGTTATCTAAAAATCAGGATCTGGGGCATCTGTACTTTTTACGTAGCCTAGGCTTTTCAATCGCTGCATGGAGTGAAAGCCCTTTGGAAGTGGCCGTTGAAGGCAATGTGGCAGTAAGCCAATGAGTCTTAAAAATAGTTTGCGCCAACGTAATAAAAATGGCCCACGTGTGCGAGTTGGCTATGTGTTTCAACCCTTTCGTAGGATCCGGTATCCGGTTCCGGATCCGGCAGGATCTTAAGCAGTGGATCCGGTATCCGGCAGGATCCTAAAAATCAGGATCCGGTGCATCTCTAATGAATATAGAATATAACTACAGGCGATACAGCAGCAACACTTACACAATGGCCAAATGTAACCAGCATGCGAGGTGAGAAGAGGCTGGTGAGACAAGGAGAGTAGAATACTGAGGTCACAAGTTTCTCAGCGTGTGGCAATACAGAGGATGAATCTTGCTAGTGCTGCTGCTACAAGTTGCTCTGGGTGAAAATAGATTTTTCTGTGTGTTAAATCTAAGGCTAAGTTATTGGCATGCCTATTACGTTGGTATAGTGTCAATATTGCCAAAGCTTACCGAGAACAAGAGCATAACAACATTAAACCTCAAGGCCGTCACTGAATATCCTCACAGTCTCTAAAGCTGGGCTTACACTGTGCGACTTTTGCCCCGATTTTGCCCTGATTTGGCACTCGCACGACTTTTTGAGAGTCGGGCCGATTTCTTGCTCAATCGCAGGTCAATCGTGACTCTCGCATTGTGCGGTGTACATGGGGTAACGACAAGCGATTTCGCCTCACGATCGTGCAATCGCAGGGTCGCAAGAAAATCAAAACGGTTTGAAATTCTGGTCGTGGCTCGTGCATAAATCGCACAGTTGAATCAGTGTTACGACCCGATTTGACACTTCACATGCACAAATATAGGGCAGGGCGATTCGCTGTTGAGCGCGACCTCATCTCCACCTCAGGTGCACATGTTCCCTCCTCTGCAGACCGGGGAAACATGCCTGTCGCGTTGTACGGTGGAAGCATTTCGCTGGCATCCGACTGTCGGCTCGTGTAGTGTGAGGACGTGAGTCGTGAGTCGTGAACTTTTAAACAGTGAAATTCCATCGTGCAGTGTGAGCAGAAGCTCAAGACCCACGAGTGAAAATATTGCACAGTGTATGCCCGGCTTTAGGGTATGGCATTCCTTGAATGTTATTGTCTTTCGCATAAGAAGTAGGCAATTTTTTCATTATGGAGCCTGAGATTCTTTTTTTTCTTTTTTTTTGAGAATATGCTGAAATATTCTTGTCTTATTGTATCATATTTTTTAGCAAAGTGAAAATTGCATCTCTCTCTCGTGCACGCTCTCTCTCTCTCTCTCTCTCTCTCTCTCTCTCTCTCACGCACACACACACACATGCACATGCAAACACATGCACACACATGCCGCACTAAAATAAGACGGTGAGTTCAACATTTTCAGTGTGAAAACACTTGCACAGGCATCTTGATATATAATATCACCTCAGTCTTCCAAAACAGCTGCTCATTTTACACCCCCGCCAGGCTCTGTGTTTAGGCGCTATGGATTTAAATTAGTGTTGTTTCACAGCCCGCAAGTGAGAAGTGTATTCCAACACTACTCCCGACTCATTCTCATCCCCATTCCCAAATATGACACACTACCAGCTGCAGAGGAGTAAAAAATATAAATATACAAAAGAAAGTTTTTCTAATGTAGTCCCTCAAGAGCGCCGATATTGCTAAACCCTCACTGTATCTAATACTCTCTAAGTGTGCTGCCTGATGCTGTTATTAATCATTAGCCACAGATTTATTGTGGCAAAGCCAACACACTAATGGGCAGGCTTGTACGAAATTCCGAATTGAAAGAATTTCAATTCAAAGTAATGCCATAATACAAACACTAGGTGGTGGTGTTCTATGTACTTTCAATGGGTGGTGTAGATTAAATTCAAAGAAATTCAAGGTAATGACACCACCTAGTGTTTGTATTATGGCATTACTTTGAATTGAAATACATTCAATTCAGAATTTCGTACAAGCCTGCTACTGGGATGACAAACACAGCACTCTGCACAGGCATCATAAAAGTAATTAAGATAACTTGCTCATTTGAAACATCTATTTGTGCGCCTTTGACTGTTTGAATGTTGACTCGTGCTCCAAATTGCCCTATGACAGGTTTTTGCCATTTCCCTTGCTTGTTTCGATGTTCCCGGCAAATGTGAAGCAGCAGAAACATTGAATTACTGACAGGTTAGGGTTAGGCATGATTTTGGACAGGGCACAGCGGAGCATTTTTATGTTAAACAACAGAAATCCACCGTGGCAAAAGAAATTAGACATGGCAAACCTCATCATGACAAAAGTGCTTTTCCACGGTGTTGAGGACCACGGCTTAACTTGCAAAGGTGTCACATCTCAAAGTGGAATGTACTGCCGTGAGATAGGGGGTTTTCACACCTGGTCCCTTTCAGCCAGTTAAGTGAACTCAGTGAACGCTTTAAAGTGTACCCAGACCCCTTGGAAGTGAACCGTACTGAGACCTTCATTGGAGTGGTCTCAGTACGGTTCACTTATGAGTCCGGACAAGTTTCACTTGTTACTAGGTGTAATCAATTGAGGAGAGCTCTAGAGGACCGGGTGTGATCAAAAAGAGGACTGACACACCATAAAATCTTAACAGGACCAGGAAGAGCAGCCAATTCTTTATGTACACTCACAATATGAACAAAAACAGAATTGAGTCCTTTTGCTGTTGGTTCACTTTTTGGTCCACTTATAGATGACTGCGTTCGGTTCACTTAAAGAGATCTAGGTGTGAAAATGCCCATAGATACACCTTTACAGGATGCCAGTTGGACACAGGAAACAAACCTCCTCTCCTCTCAGACACCTTTACATGATGGTTTCCAGTGCAGATGGACACTTAAGCCCAACCATAGCACTGTCTGAAAAGATGTTGTCCATTTTTTGTATTATTATCATTATTATTATTATTATTTTTTACTTTTGAAGCTATTGAGGCTATATATAGACTAAAAAATGTTACACCAACCTTGTCTAATCCTTTCTTTTCCTGAGATGTGAGGTGAAAAGACAAGCTGCATTTTTTATTCTGTTTTTTCCCCCTCAATTACTTGTCGAGATTTACTCAACCTTTCGTCAGTGTGCAGCCTGTTGGTCGGTCGAAGGCACTTAGAGGAAGCTCTTTTTCAGGAGTTTGTTTATTTGACCTGACCCCCGCTCCACTCTCTGTGTCTGTTTACTTCTTGGTCTCGAGGTCTCAATTACTCACCACTCTCTCTCTCTCTCTCTCTCTCTCTCTCTCTCTCTCTCTCTCTCTCTCTCTCTCTCTCTCTCTCTCTCTCTCTCTTATTGATCATTGCCATGTTTAACTCTGTGTTTCAGCAGACTGCAGTGAAAATCACAATGGGGGTCTGTGTGGTTTATAAAACATGTTTTTATTCTTGTTCCATTACTCTGAATGTTGAATACATTGCTAGTTAAATCGTATTAGCAATCATTTTTGTTTTTGCTGTTGTTGTTGTTCTATTTTGTTACATTTACTCATTTTAAGTTTTCATACAGTTATGTTTGTGTATTTTGGATCTTTTTGATACACAGTATTGCATATTTTATTTAATACATGTTGGTATATTGTGTTGTCCCTGTGATGTAATCATGATTATGTGGCTGCAGGCACATGTTAAATTATCACAATATGAAATTCACATTCGTACACTATTGTGGTGCCATGAGTATTTTTGTGGAAACCTGCTAAATTGTGGCTATCTGAGGGTTATGCAAAGTGCAATGTTACCTGACCTCAGTGTTCTTGGTTTGGTATTACCAGGTTGTCATACAAGGTGTTCTATATTTCTCAAATCTGTTGCATTTACTTCTGAAAACCTATTTAAGAAACTCCACTTAAATTTGTTTGTATCACCAAAATGAGAAAAAAATACATGTCCTGGGGTCTTATTGTCCTGGGCAGCTCACACATACTCTCAGATTCACACACACACACGCACGCACGCACGCATGCAGGCGCGCACACTCACACACACACACAAACACACACACACACACACACACACACACACACACACACACACACACACACACACACACACGCCCTTGTCCGCACGCACACACACACACACACACACACACACACACACACACACACACACACACACACGCGCGCGCGCGCGCCCGCGCGCACACACACACACACACACACACACACACACACGCCGTTGCCCGCACACATAGGACACAATTGTGCAAATATATATCTTTGGTGTCTGTCCCCTTTTTCAACACAGTGCAAACAGAAAGCCTCACTGTGGGGGGCAAAGACCCATAAATATTCGTCAGTCATTCATTTGCATTTGTAACCATGTCCTCGGATAGCTCTAGTGAGAGGAGCTGAAATCCTCTGATTCTCTGAAGCCTCTAATCCAGGGGTGGGGAACCTATGTCTCGAGGGCCATTTGTGGCCCTTGAGGTCGTTTTATTTGGCCCCCGATATAGTTTTAATGCTATGCAGCTTCACAGGAAATATGATATATTTTGTAAAGGAAACTTAGAAAATACATTTACAATACCATTAAGTTATATTCAGGGGACCTACAGAAGGTGGAGTCTGTTCCATAGGTGGCTACCTTCAATAAAAGCCAAAAGTGCAGGGGGAAATCCTCTTTTGCGTTCATAATACGGTCCTCGGAGGACTTTTACGGCTCTCGGATGAATTTGAAGTGGCCCCTCGAATGAAAAAGGTTCCCCTGCTCTAAGCCAGTGTTTCTCAACCGGGGTGTCGCACGCCCCCCTCAGGGGTGCCGCGGAAACGTGGCTGATGGTATGTGAAATTGACCAAAATGAATAAATAAATGATGTAATATAATACATATTTGTCTTAATTAATAAATTAATGCTTAGTCAGTGGAATCTTTTAATCTACCATTTTTCACAATAAAGTAAATTTAGTTCACCGCAGTATGGCCTACACATAGCCTGTCTGAGATAAAGCTGCAACTTCGAACGTCTCCAAATGTGTTTCTAAGCTTGTGTGTTATCGGATGTGATCCCATGTTACGGTTTGTTGGTTTGGGGTGCCTTGAGATTTCTTCATGAATTGAAAGGGTGCCTCGTCTAAAAAAAGGTTGAGAAACACTGCTCTAAGCTATCACCTACAGCAGAGATGCCACAAAGCACTTATCCAGTCCCAGGAGGAAGAAATGGAGGAGGAGGGGGAGGTGGTGGTGGAGGAGGAGGAGGAGGAGGGGGAGGAGGAGGAGGAGGTTGATAGGTAGATCAGATCAGCCAACCCCCCTATCAGTCATCTCCCCACATTTCCATAAACGGCTGCTGCCACAGAACTCACTATTTACCCTCCTGACTGAATGACAGAGACACACCACTGAATTGTGTATGATTTGTGGGGCACACACGCACACACACTCACACTCACACTCTCTCAGACTCAGTCTCTCTCTCTCTCTCTCTCTCTCTCTCTCTCTCTCTCATACAGTATTTTAAAAGAATGTGAGAAATATTCAGAGTTTGTGGTTATTGCATTCTTCACATAAAACATACTGTAGGGGTTCCCAAACTTTTTTCCCCTGCGCACCCCCATGTACATTTGGATGTGGTTTGCGCACCCCCTGAACGAATATATTGGTGTGCTGATGGCCACGCAAGTATGGATTCACTGCTCATTCACTGCATATTAAGCACAGTCGCTTTTGGGGAATCCTCTTTTCCAATAGCCTTGGAATTAAAACTACACTTCAGATGGACCCTTCCAGCATAAAACGCACCATACAATTAAAAACTACTTCATGTTCATTAATACTGGATAAAAACTACCATATCCGCCATTGCTCTATTCAGCTCGTGCACCCCCTTAAGGCAGGCCGCGCGACCCCAGGGGTGCACACACCCCAGTTTGGGAAACCCTGCCAGTGTAGAGGGAAGGCATGTCCAGTTCTACCAGCTGTGAGATTTAAGGTATTTCACAACAAGGGATACTTACTTTTACTGTTATTTATCCTCTTCGTCCCTGCTGGCACATATGGCCACACGTGTGTGTGTGTGTGTGTGTGTGTGTGTGTGTGTGTGTGTGTGTGTGTATGTGTGTGTGTGTGTGTGTGTGTGTGTGCCGTCCAAATTCCACTCGAGTTCTATATGCAGCGCAGCACGGGGCCGTCTCCCACGCTGCTACCACCCGACTACCGTCGTGTTGGTGTGGAAGGACAGATCTGTTTCCATGTATTTTCGCCACTGTCTGTAAAAAAGCTTTTCTGCATTTCTGCTTCCCTGCTCTGGTCTGTGCCAATGGGTGAATCCCATTACACCCCTTAGCCCTACGCCGATCCCCTTTGCCTCCGTTTTGCGCGTCCACGTGTAGGCGTAGTGGCATCCCGATTCACGTTCAGACAGATGGGTAGGGGTTTGGCAAAGGGCTTTCATCCCCTCCCCACGGAGATTTTTCGACACCTCACTCCACGGACGGAGAGCTTCGACAGATTTCCCTGAATGCATTGCGATATCATTTAAAAATGAGCTGCAAACTGCGGCATCCACAACAGCACACGAGATTACGTATTTTCGTCGCAATTGTCGGTTTTAAAGTGGTAATAATTATTCCATTGTACTAAATTTAACATTGTCCTAATGTGTGATGGCCCTTTTCTCTGTGAAATGCACATGAAAAAAATCGCTATTGACGTCAACCTAATGCATGGAATTAGTGAGAGCTGTGAGTGTCATTCAGTGATTGTTGAAGGGGCATCCCAATCCATAGGGGTTGCGTTTCGAGCCCTACACCTTGCGGCTTTGTTTGAAAGCACGAGGGGCAAGAGGAAGGCAAAGGGGTAAGGGGGAAGATTAGTAATGGGAAAGGTCCTAAGACATCTGCAGGCTGCAGAAGAAGGTCCACCTGAGGAACCCTGAAAGTTCTCTGAAGAACATAAAAGTTCAAGGAAGAAAGACCAATTATCTATAGGATCAGCATTTGTAGGCAAGGCCTGTGGGAGCATTTACTAGTCTGAGTATGAGGATACTCCTCAGTGACTGCAGAAGATGTTAAAGACATTACTCAGCATTCTCAGCAGAAGACTGGGAGGTATGAAATGATCGCAGCGTTGAAAGGGAAAAACAGGAAAAGAGAAGGCAACTGGAAAAACAGTGTGTAGGCATTATGTACATTATGACAGAGAGATAGATCATGTCTGCTGCTGTATTCGTGGTGTAGGTGCAGAGCTAAATAAACCACAAAGCACTCTGATGGACTGTGTAAATGGAATGGTGCAGTGTGCTGTGCGCCTTTAAATTGCTTAGCTTCCAGTCATCTATTAAAATTCCTGCAAAGCAGGAAGAAATAAAACATGTCAGCAGGCGAAAAAGAGGTGGCAGCACAATTATGTGTTTGTGAGATTACAGCTCAGTGCTCTCACAGCAATGCCCCAATGTGTAAGAGGAGGTCATGTGTATGTGAAGGTGTGTGTGTGTGTGTGTGTGTGCGTGCGCGCGCGTGTGTGTGTGGGTGGGCGTGTACCTGTATGTATATTATATTTGTGTTAATGTAGGCCTACGCAGGGAAGCTAACAGGGAGGGACAAATAAGCATAATGCCATGTCAGATTTCGAAGCATTATCTTATCTTCACTTCTGTGGGTATGATACTGTATATAGCATTCAATATCTGTGTGTAGGATACAGTATTATGCCACATTACTCTATGACCAAATCACGACCTTATAGCATATTACACATGCATGACAAAGATATGAAGTTTGTTCAAGTTGTCATGTTTAAATCAGGTTTAAAATGTATTTGTTAAGATATTACAGCTTATCATAAGCCTACATGAACCTTAATCTTGATCACAGCGGAGAGAGAGAGCACATTTATATGGTACTATATGGCCAATCCAGCCTTGGTTTTGGACACAGGGTTGTCTGTCACAAGTTTGGCGTCATCGGCAGGATTACCCACAGTTCAGTTGCTGCGTGCACCAAATATGACAACCGAAGCCAGTTGACAGCCATGGAATTTCAGTTGTTCTGGGGACCTGCTTTGAAAGCAGGCTGGATAGCACAGAGATGCTATTACTAGTACACTAGTACACTAGTACTAGTTCTAGCACACACACACACACACACACACACACACACACATACATACATACACACACATACACACACATACATACACACACATACACACACAGAGACCATGGACCATCCAGGGACCAGCAGTTCTCCCTGCAGTGCTCAGCCAGAAAAGGTCAGGTATTCTTGGGTGGGCGAGGCAAGTGGGGGGTAACTGTGTAACGGGCTGGCTTTAGGAGGTGCTGCTCTCCCATAGAGAGGCAGGGAGACCAGCTATAGTCTTTCAAAGCATGTCCATCGAACAACTGAAACTTTTAACAGGCATAACCTGTGGCTTTCAACTGGCATCTCTCCGCTTGTCATATTTGGGGCATGCAGCCACTGAACTCTGTGTCATCCTGCCGACTACGCCAAACCTGTGACAGACACTCCAAAAATTTGCCTTTCAACTGGTATTGATATCTCAAAAATGTAAAATCCCACCATGTGAAGGGTTTTCCCAGATTGCATCACATATGGAGTGTCTGTCACAGGTTTGGCGTAGTCAGCAGGATGACACAGAGTTCAGTGGCTGCATGCCCCAAATATGACAAGCGGAGAGATGCCAGTTGAAAGCCACTGGTTATGCCTGTTAAAAGTTTCAGTTGCTTGGTTGTTGTTTGAAAGACTATGACTGGATAGCAGAGATGCTATTACTATGACACTAGTACTAGTACACACACACACACACACACACACACACACACACACACACACACACACACACACACACACACACACACACACACACACACACACACACACACACACCATGGACCATCCAGGGGACCAGCAGTTCTCCCTGCAGTGCTCAGCCAGAAAAGGTCAGGTAATTTGGAGTGGGCGAAAGACAAGAGGGGAGTAACTGTGGAACGGGCTGGCTTTAGGAGGTGCTGCTCTCCCACAGAGAGGCAGGGAGGCCCTGCTGAGGCAGAAATCCCACAGCTGAACACCAAAGCCCAAGCCACACAGCAGGGACTGCCCTTGGGGTTAAACACGGCATAACACAGTGTCAGACATCGAAGCATAATCTTATCTTCACTTCTGAGGGTATAATACAGCATTAGCTGTATATAGCATTCAATATCTGTGTGTAGGATATAGTATTATGCCACATTACTCTATGACCAAATCACGACCTTATAGTATATTACACATGCATGACGAAGATATGAAGTTTGTTCAAGTTGTCATGTTTAAAATGTATTTGTTAAGCTAGGACAGCTTATCATAAACCTACATGAACCTTAATCTTGATCACAGCGGAGAGAGAGAGCACCTTTATATGGTACCATATGGCCAATCCAGCCTTGGTTATGGACACAGGGTTGTCTGTCACAGGTTTGGCGTAATCGGCAGGATTACCCACAGTTCAGTTGCTGCGTGCATCAAATATGACAACCGTAGAGATGCCAGTTGACAGCCATGGAGTTTCAGTTGTTCTGGGGACCTGTTTTGAAAGCAGGCTGGGCACTGGACACACACACACACACACACACACACACACACACACACACACACACACACACACACACACACACACACACACACACACACACACACACACACACACACACACACACACTCCCCAGTGTTGAGGCGGAAAAGGTCAGGTATTCTGGGGTGGGCGAGAGGCAAGAGGGGGGTAACTGTGCAACGGGCTGGCTTTAGGAGGTGCTGCCCTCCTGCAGAGAGACAGGGAGGCCCTGCTGAGGCAGAAATCCCACAGCTGAACACCAAAAAATATCACGAAAATATCACCAATAAGATCATTATGAATAGCGTTTATTTATTCAGAGAACTTGATCAGGTCATTTCAGTGTCACCTGAGTTAATCTAGTTGGCATGAAATCTAAATTGAATGCAATGTTAAAGCAGCATAAATAACTTGGCCTATACCCATGGGTCTCTGAGTGCAATATTGTATTGTCTACAGCAGGCTTCCCAATTGATTCATGGTAAAAATGATAGAAATGCATTACATTTAGTACATGTCCTTAGGTGACACAGATATTTTGCATGAAAAATAAATAAATCTGTTATGATTGGGTCATATAGTCTTATAGTGTCAAACCATATCTCTATCTTTGTGTATCACACAATAGACCTTACTGGGTCAAGATCACCATTGCGGTGTCATTTTTACATCAAAGGAAGCATGTTGTCAAAAACGCTCTCTCTCTCTCTCTCTCTCTCTCTCCCTTTCTCTCACTCACCCTCACCTTCTCCCCAGTTTCACAATACCCGCCCCCACCCCCGGCACTTCCTTGCAAATCCTTTTCAAAAGGAACGATTTCATTTTATCACAGACACCATATCATCCATACGCCACTAAACCGTTAAACTACCACTGAAATGAAATGGGAAGTGAAAGTATATGTGATGATCTGATAAATGTGAACAGTGAACTGAAGGGTGACATGCTCATTGAAGATTAATTACATCATTGTTATCTGTTGCTCTCTCCACCTTGAAAGAGCGGCATCATTTTGATTGCTTTTAATTAAATTTAAATCTCTCTCAGCGAATTATCAAATACCACCAACACCATCTAATCGGTCCAGTAGCTCTCTCTCTCTCTCTCTCTCTCTCTCTCTCTCTCTCTCTCTATCTCTCTCTCCCGAGGGTGTATTGTTTCTAGGCACATATTATGGGCTATGACATCACTTTGGGAGTTTTTGAGGTCATGTAAGAGAGAGGGGATGTCGAGGCAGAAGAGGACACAGGGAAGACCAAAAGTAAATACTAGAGATGCACCGGATCCTGATTTTTAGGGTCCTATCGGATACCGGATCCACTGGTTAAGATCCTGCCGGATCCGGAACCGGATACCGGATCCTGCAAAAGGGTTGAAACATATAGTCTACTCGCACACGTGGGCCCTTTTTATTACGTTGGCTCAAATTATTTTTTAGACTCATTGGCTTACTGCCACACTGCCTGCAACGGCCGCTTCCAAAGGGCTTTCACTCCATTCAGTGATTGGGGTTGTGAAAGACTGACTGGAAAGCCTAGAGATGCTCCAGACCCTGATTTGTAGGTAACATACCGGATACCGGATCCACTGCTTAAGATCCTGCCGGACCCGGATCCTGTGAAAAACCCTATTATCCTGATCCGGTGCATCACTAGTAAATACAGAAAGGGGAGGGGATAAAGAAAGATGGAAGGAGGAAAACAGATGCAGAGAAATAGAGAATGAATGACAACACGAGAGGGAGTAGAGAGAGAGAGTGATTGATTGATACAGAGAGATAAGATATAAGAGGGGGTGCAGAGAGAGGAAAAATGAGGGACAGACAGAAAGATATAGGCTACTGTACAGAGAGAGTGAGTGATAGAAAGACAGTGAAAGACACAAAGAGTGAAAGTGACACAAAGGGAGAGGAAGAGAGAGGGGGATATATAAAGAGAGGGGGATAGAGAGGGGCACGCACACACACACACACAAACACACACACACACACACACACACACACACTCACACACACACTATGGTATATTATGTAGTAAGAAAGGGGACTCAGAACTCTGTGTAGTAACTAGGCAACCAAGGCCGGCATGAAATGTGGAGAAAGCAGGACCGGGAAATGAGCGCATACAGAGGAAACAAGTGGAAAGTTTGTGGAGGAGCACCATTCAAACTCCACTGAAACTTAAGGCCTGACAAGGACACAATCTATCTATTTCTCTATTTCTCTCTCTCTCTCTCTCTCTCTCTCTCTCTCTCTCTCTCTCTCTGCAACAGACAGAGAGAGAGAGAGAGAGAGAGAGAAGCAAAAACATGCATAAGAGAAACATCCAAGTGGCTATGCGCAGGAACCAGTAACATGATGGTAACTTCCATTAAGGTAGACGAGGAGAGTCGTGAGAGGGGAGAGTGTGAAATTGTTGCCTTTGCTCCAGCATGTCCTGCTGCGTATACAGTAGGGCCTATATCTCACAATTTCACTGAAAATAAAGTTGTGTGTGTGTGTGTGTGTGTGTGTGCGTGCGTGCGTGCATGCGTGCGTGCGTGAGTGCGTGTGTGTGCATGCGTGCGTGCATGATTTTGGTAGAGTAGAGTAGAGTAGAGAAGGGAAAGTGTAAAATTGTTGCATTCGCTCCACTCTCCTGTGCTGCATATACACTGTATATCTCAGTATTTCACACTCGCTTGCCCCATAACACACCCAATGTCCCACTCAGAGACTTTTGGTAAACAAAGTTCCACGGCCATTGAGCACCCCTGTCTACAGTCGTTCATCACCATCATCGCTTTTGGTAGTCACATTTCCAAATGCACTGAAAATGGTTAATGCTTCGTCTTGTCTGTGTGTGTGCGTGTGCGTGCGTGTGTGTCTGTCTGTTAGTCTGTGCCTGTGTGTCTGTATGTGTGTCACTGACTGTTAATCGGTAGTGTTTACAGTCATTCATCATCATCATTGACTGTCCGTATGTTGCAGCCAATGAACACACTGACAGTATGATTATGCAATGTGGTTATTGTGGTATGGAGCACCTAAGTCTCCACCCCTTCCGGGCGGCTCATGGGGCTGGGAACGCCAAAACTTTTGACTGTGTTGTAATGGACTGATCAAAGCTATTTTCCGATTCACCTCGCATTCCCCCGTCGATT
>NC_085867.1:4102692-4110192 GCF_034702125.1 Engraulis encrasicolus
CCCCAAGGGGGTGCGCGAGTTGAATAGAGCAATGGCAGATATGTGTTTTCATGCTGTATTAATGTACATTAAGTAGGTTTTAATAGTATGGTGCATTGTATGCTTGAAGAAACATCAAGTCTATTGTAAATGAGGTTTCACTAAATGGCTCTGTATAATGTGCAATGATTTGTGCTGTGAAGCCATATTTCAGTGGCTTTAAGTACACCAAAACATTCGCTTAGGGGGTGCGCAAACCACATTGAAATGTACAAGGGGGTGTGCAAGGAAAAAAAGTTTGGGAACCACTGAGAGTCTTGCTATCATCATAATTAGGTTCTATAGACCTCAAGTCCTCTTCCTCTGTTCAGCTATATTACAGCTATAAAAAAAGACTGCCACTCCTCTAGTATTGATGGCTATCAATCAAAAACTTTAGGAGACGGGATAGTAAACATGGCCAGAACGTAAGTGAGTGAGATAGCAATGGGTAGGTATTGAGAAGACTACAGATAACTGTAAATTTGAAGCGCTGCTTCTTAGGGGCAGCATGTCCAGACCATGTCAGATAAAACATCTGCCATGCGCAAGGTAACACTTTTTATATTGACAGCATCCGTAAACATTGTTGACCCAACTTCTTATTACAACGCATCAGAGTTTGAACACCTTTACTAGATCATTTTATTTATACAATCCAAAAGAAGATGTTGTACAAGAACCTCATGAAACATGAATGGTAATAAATAAATCACTGCTAGCGGATTCTGTGAAATGTTGACACCTTAAAATCTGATGATGAATCAATCAACGAAACATGGTGCTGAGCGTGGCATGAACAAAAAGTGCAGCACAAAAATGAGAAGAAGGCTTAGAAAGCAGACTGTATAGGATGCCTTTGAGACTGCACTGTGAGAGAGAGAGAGAGAGAGAGAGAGAGAGAGAGAGAGAGAGAGAGAGAGAGAGAGAGAGAGAGAGAGAGAGAGAGAGAGAGAGAGAGAGAGAGAGAGAGAGAGAGCAACCAGAGCATGAATTACCGATAATTGGACGATTGCATATTTAAAGCGATATTGCGCCATTTCTGGAAGTAAATTCATTTTACACCTCTCCTGGAGATAATTGAGTTGTACCTTTCTCTTATTCTTCCAGCCATTTTCTGAGTCTGGCAATGCAAAATCTATGGCTAGCTGGTCCCATAAGATTCAATGATAATTGCTAGCATCCAAGTTCAAGTTCAAGTTCAAGTTCAAGTTCAAGTTCAAGTAATTTTATTTGTCACATACATGGTATTGTAGTGAAATGATGATGGGGTCATCAGCTCTGCATCTTAAGAATTAAAGAAGCAAAGTAAAAAAAGGAAATAAGAGGTGAGAAAAACAAAGAAAATTATTATTTTAAAAAGTCTCTGTTCAGCAGTCGCACTGCCTGGGGGTAAAAACTGTGTGTGTGTGTGTGTGTGTGTGTGTGTGTGTGTGTGTGTGTGTGTGTGTGTGTGTGTGTGTGTGTGTGTGTGTGTGTGTGTGTGTGTGTGTGTGTGTGTGTGTGTGTGTGTGTGTGTCAGCGTAAAAGTAAAAATGTATATATTTTTCTCATGTAGGTATGCACCTGTAATGTCTGCGTGTTTCCATGTAGGGTTTGATCATTGGCTGGCTCAGTTGCTGGAAAATATTCTCATTTCAATTTCCACTGCTTTAAGTACTATGTGTGTGTGTGTGTGTGTGTGTGTGTGTGTGTGCGTGCGTGTGTGTGTGTGTGTGTGTGTGTGTGTGTGTGTGTGTGTGTGTGTGTGTGTGTGTGTGTGTGTGTGTGTGTGTGTGTGTGTGCGTGCGTGCGTGCGTGTGTGTGTGTGGCGGTGGTGTCCTTCCCTGGTGTCCTGCTAAAGTACTCTACCCAGGAGATAGGAGCAGGACACTGGCTCATGTCCACGCACACGCACACACACACGCACACACACACGCACACGCACATCAGCTAACACACATACACACACACACACACACACACACACACACACACACACACACACACACACACACACACACACACACACACACACACACACACACACACACACACACACACACACACACACACACACCAGCTAACCTTGCCTGCCTGCCTGATATAGAGCCCGGGTTATTGTTATGACAACGCCTCTTGACAATTAGATGAGTTTGTCCTCTCCGGCCCTCTCTTTCTCTCATTTCTCTGTCTTTATTCATGTCCTTTCTAGCCCCCAATCCAAACTCTTTCTCTCTCTCTCTCTCTCTCTCTCTCTCTCTCTCTCTCTCTCTCTCTCTCTCTCTCTCTCTCTCTCTCTCTCTCTCTCTCTCTGTTCAGTATCTCTCTTCGCATTCTCTCTATTTCTTTCCCTCCACAGTGACTCAGGAGAATAGCAGCGGTGTTTCAAATACTACAGCAGAGTGACTTTCCAGCAACGCCTGCCTGCATCATCACCACCACCCTCCACCACCACCACCACCACTACTATCACCATCACCACCCCCAATCCCCAAGACTGGCTCATCCCTGTGAAAACCACCACCACCTCCCCCTCCACCACTACCTCCATCCTCCATCCCCAATCCACAAGCCCAGCTCATCCATGGACAAGGCACCTGAGGCAAGGTCTTCCTGTTCCCAGCGTCCCATGGCTGCCTCCATCCCTGCCTGCCTCTCTGCCTGCTTCCCTGCCTATCTGCCTGCCAGCATGCTTCCCTGCCTGCCTCTCTGTCTGTCTGCCTGCCATGCTGGTCGGTATGTTGATCCTGTTTCTGTTCTCTTGTGCTGCCATTACAGTTGCTGGTGTTGTGGCTGCCGGGCGTTATGGTTCATTCACCCTAATGCATTGTGGGTATGCACCGCTAGGCATAAGCAGAGTAAGCAGAGTAAGCAGAGCGCCTAGGGCCTCAATCACTTTGCACCCAAAATTGGGGCTTCGTATGTTAAGACTGACTAAAAATGTATTATTATTATTATTATTATTTAATTATTGGGTCTCATGACTAGTTATGTTTAGGGCCCCCAAAACCTTAGCGGCGGCCCTGTAGAGGAGGCCATCCCTTGACATGTCTCTTCATACCTCCATCTTTCTACACCATCATCCCTTTCTCTCTCTATCGCTCTTCACTGTCATCCCTCTATCTTGCGTTATCTCCATTGCTGAATACCTCTATCCCTCTAAACCTCCATTCCTCCATCTCTGTACAGTATGAATCCATCCCCCTATACCAGTGTTTCTCAACAGGGGTTCCGGGGCACCCTGGGGTGCCGCGGGCCCCCCTCAGGGGTGCCGCGGAAATGTGGCTGATAAATAAAATTATTTAATATAATACATATTTGTCTAAATTGATAAGTTAATGCTAGTCAGTGGAATCTTTCATCTGCCATTTACACACAATAAAGTAAATATAGGTCGCCCCAGTCAGCTGCAACTTCGAACGTAGTAGATCGCGTGACGTCTCCAAATGTGTTACTTTTCTAAGCTTGTGCGGTATCGGATGCGATGCCATGTTACGGCTTGTTGGTTTGGGGTGCCTTGAAATTTTTCATGAATTGAAAGGGTGCCTCGCCTAAAAAAAGGTTGAGAAACACTGCTCTATACCACCCCTACAACTCCTCAACACTTCCACCCCTCTTTACACGTCTATTTCCCACTCTACTCTCCACACTCATTCATACCTCTTCTCATGTCTGTCTTAGGTGCTGTTTCCATGTAACAGGATATTTTTTTATCAGGGTATTTTTTTCTCCTGTTGAGGTGTAAATGCAACATGTGGATAAAAATAAATCCTCCATTGTAACAAATGCGTTTCAGGATATTTTTTTCTCCTGCTTTTTATAACTGGATTTTAAATATCTGCTCGTGGAAACGGAAGGCCAATACCAATGCAAAACCAATGCAGCCAGGAGAAAAATATAAAAATATCCAGCTACGTGGAAACAGCACCTTACTTTCACTTTCACAATTCTGAACTGCCTCTACTGTAGGGCAGACTGAGTACAGTTGAGCACAGGGCACAGTTGAGACAAACCAAATATCTCTGGGTAACAACGTAACTCTGATCTAATTTTTGCTGTGGACATGCGCATCGATATCCTCTTAGATCATGGGAAATTTGAAACCAGCACAGAACGCAGATCCAAAGATATTGGGAAAATGCTGTTTTCGACAGGTCAGATTTACTTCACCAGGGTCCTTCAACATTGAATATCTAATGACCAGTAGTTATCCTCTTGATATAAGTTACATGATTGCAAGCCATGATATGTGCTCTAAAAGCAGACATATTTCCTGACATCATAACAGTTAAAACCATTTTAAAATCTTTATCAATGTGTAATCTGGCCAGAAGGGGACAGTTTAGACGCTAGCATGTAGTGCTAATTTCACTGTGTAAAACCAATGTAAAGATGCTAACGGGTACAGTTGAGTACAGTATTTTGCTATCGGCCATGCTATTAGCTCCCATGGCTATTACCTCCCATTGATTAGAATGGTGTCTCAACTGTACTCTGCTATGTCTCAACTGTACCCCACCGTTTTTTAGCTAGGGTACAGTTGGGACAAAAGTGCACCTTTTTTGTTTGATTAATTACATAAACATTAAACATCCTAGAGATATAATTTCTCGATTACATATTTGCCCACATCCTGAAAATATGTTCTGTCCAAAACAACTTTCTTTTTAGAACCTTTTAATAGTCTAATTTCTGCATGAAAGGGGTCAAAAATAAAAGTGTACCCAACTGTACTCAGTCTACCCTACTCCCCCCATCTCCATCTCCACCTCCACCTCCCATTTCCAAGTAGGAATGAGGTTTCCCCTCTTCTCTCGCTGTCACATATGGAGCCCCATGCTACACCTGCAAGGTTTTGACAAAAGAGGAGAAGGAAGGAGAATTCTTTGGGGTGTTAAGAAGAAGAGCTTGAGGCACCTGGGGAGTTAGGGGGTGTTGTGGTTCGGGGGTAGATGGTATGGAAGGGACGGTTGAGTCAAAATGATGATTTATGTCTCGAACATGCACGTATGACCGCTTCGATGGCCCACCAACCCAAACACAGTCCCTCGGGGGTCAACATTCGCTGCAGGTCTGACAGGTAACATTGGGAATAGTCACAGAATCCACCCCCCCCTCCATCTCTCTCTGACACACACACACACACACACACACACACACACACACACACACACACACACACACACACACACACACACACGCACACACACACACACACACACACACACACACACACACACACACACACACTCCATAGACTACACTGATAGGTTACACAATGCACAAAACACCTTAGGCGGTCATTTTAATGTAATCCAAACTGTTGGATCAGACAAAAAAAGACACACACACACACACACAAACACGCATGCACGCACGCACACACACACACACAAACACGCATGCACGCACACACACACACACACACACACACGCACGCGCACACACACAAACACACGATATGTAGGTGTGCACAGATTGGTATAAGGTGGTGCTAAAAGCACCTTCCCCTTTGCTTTACTGGACAAAAAAAACAGCTGTTTTTGAGCATTCTTCCCTGAGCATCTTGTTTCCACGATGTACTGTGGTCCATATTGCAATGATAATGTACAAATGCTTCACGATCAAAAGCATGTGGCAATAATGCCCTGATACGATTTATAGACTCTCTAGCCTAGTAAGGCGCCCGGAAGTTCCACATGCTTCTCCTCTTCAGCATTGTCCCCTGAAAATGTCAGTGCATGCCACTACTCACACGGAGAGAACAACAGACATAACATGACATAGCATAGCATAGCATAGCATAGTATAGCATAGCATAACATAACATAACATAGCATAGTATAGCATAGCATAGCATAGCATAGCATAGCATAGCATAGCATAGCATGACATGACATGACATGACATGACATAAGGTGCTCAGTGTTTTTTGCAAGTTGTTATGCAATAATGTATTTTGATATCACAATTTTTTAATTCACATTCAAATTTTGTGACAGGCAGAGAAACAATGAAAGAAAAAGAAACAAAGACATTGAGACAGATGGGAACAGTTTTGCTGCCATCTGTCGAGGCGGTCTCCAGCATGAAAATGAAAGAGAGAGAGAGAGAGAGAGAGAGAGAGAGAGAGAGAGAGAGAGAGAGAGAGAGAGAAGGATAGCATGGTTTGGTAAGGTCGGCAAATTCCACCCACTTCACTGATCACGTCACTGAAAACGTGATAATATCACTATTTCAAATACTATTTAATTATGCTATCGTATATTTTTGGATAGCGGCAACTGTGTAGATGAGGTAATGAGCAATATTAGCTAACATTGGTAGCCCTTTCTATCGTAATTTGACGATAACGTACCGCATAGCCAAAATCTAGTTTCGGCACAATTCACCGGCAAAAGGCTCCCAATTCCGCCCGCTTGACTTCAGGTCACGTCAGTATTTCGGTTACTCTTTATTATTCCTTCATGCTGTTGTGCTGATTTCGTTCACACTTGGCTTTACCGATGCAGGAACTGTGATTAATTTGGTCGTTATTTGGAAACGGTTGAATAATTTTGGTCCTATAGCAAAACAGAGAAGTGGCCAGGGTTTTTTTTTAGCCAGAATGTCGTTGTGAAATGTCATCATGTTTCAAATTGTAAGCATACAACCTCCGTATCATGTCGATATCAATTCCTGACTTAAACAGTGGATAAATAATTAACTATCATCACGTATAAGTAGGCAGGCGGAATTGGAGGACGGGTGGAATTAGGCGACTTGGCTATGGAGAGATACTGTAGCAGAGAGATAGAGAGGGATGGGACCACACTTCCGCTCTCCAGCTAAGGTCCGTATAGTACCCAGTGAGGCAGCTGGAAGCTGATGCATAAAAGCCCGCCTCCTTCAGGGCTTGTGTGTGTGTGTGTGTGTGTGTGTGTGTGTGTGTGTGTGTGTGTGTGTGTGTGTGTGTGTGTGTGTGTGTGTGTGTGTGTGTGTGTGTGTGTGTGTGTGTGTGTGTGTGTGTGTGTGTGTGTGTGTGTTTTGAGTGAGTGCCTGCAGTCAACAAGGGAAGAGTTCACTGACAGTGGAAGACCACACACAAATACACTCACACATTGGCATGGGCATACACATGGGATGGACGGCTTCACATGTGAAGTCATACACAACAAGACTGCACAAACAAGTAAGGGTTAACGTTCGGCGAGAAGGTCGCTACCGTGGAATAGCAGCACGACAGAGAGAATCTTTAGACCCCGACGCGGAGCGGAGGGGTCTTGTTCTCTCTGAAGTGCTGCTATTCCACAAAGCGACCGACTCGCCGAAAGTTAACCCGCTTATTATATCGATATACTTAAATGATTCACACATGGCGGGGACATTTCTTTAGGCCTATTTAATGTGAAGTAATGTCAAAAGATTGTTACTGCGCAAAACAAAACAGTGCCGTTGTGGAACACCGCTAACAGCTAGGTAGCCAGGACACCAGCAGGTGTTGTCTATCACAGCAGCTGA
>NC_085867.1:4115192-4170192 GCF_034702125.1 Engraulis encrasicolus
AACACATCATGTTGCCTTACATGCATGCACGCATCCGCACACACACACACACACACACACACACACACACACACACACACACACACACACACACACACACACACACACACACACACACACACACACACACACACACACACACACACACACACACACAGAAACACTCATGCACGCTACAGGTAACCTGCTTAACCACCCCTCGCATTCCCTCCTTTCCTCTTTTCCTCTCCCCAAAACCACGCTTCCAGTGGGGACCAATTCAAATATCAGGTACAGATTATTTAAACTCACACAAAGCAGTGGCCCCTGTGCTCCTACCGGCGAGAGAGTAGGGAATAGCAAACTGATTATTGAATGCCACAGTCACACACATGCACAGAGAGAGAGAGAGAGAGGGATGTAAGGTCTTGTTTAGTTTACCTAAATGAGGCCTTACGTAAACGGTTGCCTTTCATTAAAAGTTTAGTGGGGATTGAGGTGGTAAGGTGTGTGATTTAGGCCTACTGTGGTAATATAGGAGGTGGTGTGAAGGTGTGATATACAAGGAAGATGTCACTGTCAGTGTGCCTTATTGGTGGGGGGGGGGTGAAAGACACTGTGTAATGTATAAGCTGTGTTTGCATGGATGGGTAGATGGGTGAGTGTCTGTATAGGTAAGGCGTCAGGTATGATGTATTGGATCGCCACTGCAGTGAGGTCTATGGCCATTGGTCCCTCTCGGCCGCACAATTGGAACAATCGAAGAATAATGTCTGTGTGCATCTCTGCGTGCTTGCATGCTTGTGTGCACGAGTGGGTGTGTTTGTAGTTTTTGAAAAGAGGTTCGCACACTCCTTTGGATTTTTTTCTTCTTTAAGTTATTTTTTATTCTTTTTATTCTTTCATTCAATGGCAATGACGTTTCGACCTCTCTGAGGAAGACTGAGAGGTCGAAACGTCAAGAAGAAAGAAATCCAAAGGAGCGTGCGAACCTTTTTTCAAAAAATATGTAATCTTTTTGTTCAGCACCAGGGATTGTGCACAAGTAACTCTCTACATGGGTGTGTTTGTAGACCATTTGTGACTTAGTTAAAATATTGGATGCCAGCTCAGGGTGTATGTGAATGTGCTTTTATTCCATCGTAGAAGTTTTTCAATGCTGTATTGCGTGATTTTGCCATAGTGTCAGGTTTTTGGAAAGGTGACTCTTTCAATACTGTCTTTGTTGTAACGTAAGGTGCGATATTGGGGTCTATGACTTTGTTACAATGCTGCCAGCTGCAGTTTTTGTGGGTGTCTGACTGTCCTCTGGCATCAGGTTTGAAAAAGTAGTATGTGACATTTTTTTGCCTCATCAAGTATAATATACTGTACAAGGATGTGACTCTGCCATGTAAACTACTGCAGCACCCAGGCTGACACCTATGCGGCATCTGAGTGTGTGTGTGTGTGTGTGTGTGTGTGTGTGCGTGCGTGCGTGCGTGCGTCTGTCTGTCTCTTTCTGTGCCTCTTTCTGTGTGTGTGTGTGTGTGTGTGTGTGTGTGTGTGTGTGTGTGTGTGTGTGTGTGTGTGTGTGTGTGTGTGTGTGTGTGTGTGTGTGTGTGTGTGTGTATGTGTGTAGACTTTTCTATAATGTTGAACGGTACCCACAGTTATTTTTTTTCTATCCTTGTTTTTCCATTACACTTAATATTTAAAAGCATAATAAATTGCGTCTTTGCACCTAATGTGCTACATAAACCCATTTGGACTCCCGTGGCTCTCTAATGGCTATTTACAGTGTCCATATAGATGACATTCTGTATCGTTAATGATAATTGGCTCTTCACACATGTAAACTAAGACAGAACTAGTTTTTATCTGAATATTTTATGAATTATGAAAAGGAAGAAAGGAGTCGCTTACGACCAGGATAAGACATTGGCGCGGACGCCACCCCACCATTACTATTTTATGAATTATGAATACATGTTCTTGGATTTCTTTCCTCCATTGTCTAATTGAGATGTGGGTGGTATGTACATGTATGTCAATAACTCAGAAGTTATGCAGTTATAAGTTCTGCCTTTAACCGTACAGAGGAAAGAGGTTGTTTTTGTGGCGAGGCGGTGATATAGAGGTTCTAGAATGCGTGGTGATATAGAGGTTCTAGAATGCGTGGTGTAATCTTTTTGAGATGGCACAGGCTCAGGCGGTTTACATGGCAGCAGGGGGGGGGGGGGCATCATATTCCTGCCCCCCTTCTGTATGTGTGCGTGTGCGTGTGTGCGTGTGTGTGTGTGTGTGTGTGTGTGCATGTGTGTGTGTATGTCTGTGTGTGCGTGCGTGTGCCTGTGCGCTGATTTTTAGTTGTTTATTTCCAGAATTCATGCTGCCCATTCACTAATGTTACCTTTTTCATGAATACTTACCACCACCATCAAATTCCAAGTATTCATTATGACCGGAAAAATTGCACTTTTCATACATGAAAAGGGGGATACTCTCCATGATCCGCCATTTTGAATTTCCAAAAATAGCCATTTTTAGCTGAAAAAATGACTCTACTTGGACCATACTAGAAAATATGTGTTTATTACTTCGTAAACTTTCATGTAAATATCAAATTTGGCGATAGCAAACTCAGTTTCAATGAGCAGCATAGTTGCAGTACCTTTTTTTGACCATTTCCTGCACAGTGTCCCTTTAAATGAGCACTGCGTAATTTACTGTGTGGAGGGTTGCCTTGGGTTACCTTTGATGTTAGTAAATGGTGAATGCTCTCATCTGCTCCTCTCATGCAGACATCTCTCTCCCGCGTTGCAAGATCACTCATAATTCACGATCACTCACACACAGATATGATGAAGGCAGGTTTTTATTGCAGTATGGAGCAAGGATGAGGAGAGTCTCTCCACACTAATTCAACACCTTAGACGGTGACGTGAAGGAAAATTGATGCGATTTGTCAATCAAGTCCCAAAAATAATAATTATTGTGTGCGTGTGCGTGTGTGTGTGTACATCTGCATGCGTGCGTGCGTGTGTGTGTGTGTGTGTGTGTGTGTGTGTGTGTGTGCAGGGCCGGTTCTGGCTTATTTGGCGCCCTAGGCGAGTTTGAGTTCTGGCGCCCCCCCCCCCATTTTTTTTTTTTATACCTTACAGAACACAAGAGTAATACCGGTAGTAAGCTTAACTAAATAGCATCAAGAACAATAACTGTTTTGCATCAAATGGATTTTGGACAGCCGACCAACACATCAGATTGAGTCGCATGAAAGTACCTTCACTGTGTGGTGTCTTGGATGTAATGGTGGTGGTGCCCCCAACCCCAGATGAGAGGGAGGTTATCAATGTGTTTGAATTGTAAAATGGAATTGAAATGCCAGGAGAGTGGTACAGTACATTTGCATGTCAAATGCATGTGTAGACAATAGGCCTACCAAGGAGGTCTGCATTGATAGCCTATCTACACTACCTACAGCATCACAAAGCATGGCAGCATAACAATTTTAATAAGCTACACATTTGTGCTGTCTATGATTCCAAACCAATTTCATTTCTGTAGCCTACTGGAAATAGTGGTGCATTTGTGAGTAGGAGAATGAGAAGGGGGCTATCTATGTGTTTGAACCGGAGGGACAGGGTGAGAGAAAGGGAGAAAAGCTGTCACGCTTTTGAATTTCATTATATACAAAATATAGTAAATAGCCTCACTTGTCTGCAATACTACATCACTCAGCATGAAAACATGCTGTGCATGGTTCTCTTCTCTTACATGATTAATGTAGGCCTATATGTCATTCTGGTCTGGAAACAATGTTTTTTTAAGCTTACAACAAGCAGGTAATTCATTCAAGTGGATGGAAGGAGATATGGCAGCTAAACTTGTTTTAAACATGGCACCAGTCTTACTTTACACTGCTGGTCAACCTAAGCAAGTATTATGATGTCAGGTGGGTGTTAGTGAGTAGGCTACTAACAGCTACTTTACTGGATTTCATTGCTTGGCATACTTGGCTAATGTTAGCATGCTAACTAGCGATTTCTCAGATCAAAAGCAAAGCTCTTTTTCCCTCTAATTCCAAACAGTAGCCTCATAACTATTAGGCTTACATTACCACAAACGGTTTCTGATTAAACCACATACTTCCAAAACACCCACTGCAACTCCTGCATCATGCAATGACTGGTTTAATGAGAACATAACAATTCTCCACCCAGCAGAGCAGCTTTGCTGTTCTCGCTTGCCCTCTGTCTCTCGAATGAGTCTCCAAATTCAAAATAGATCGGACGCTGTCACTCGTCCCGCCCCCTTTCTCAGGACTGTCTGTTTATTGGTTCACAGACTTCCCAGAGACAGTTGAAAGCGATATTACTATTGGCTGAGGGGCGCTTTGCCGTGAGGAGCGCTTTCGCCACGCTTTGTTGATTGCGACTTCATAAAAAAAACCTCCATATTGCAAAATTACGCATCGGAGAGCGCCATTTCGGCGCCCCTTCTTCACATTGCGCTCTAGGCGACCGTCTAGCCGGCCTATGCTTATAACCGGCCCTGTGTGTGTGTGTGTGTGTGTGTGTGTGTGTGTGTGTGTGTGTGTGTGTGTGTGTGTGTGTGTGTGTGTGTATGTGTGTGTGTGCTTATTTGTGTGTTTGTTTTGAATCTGTGTGTGGATGACTGCAATCTTGATTATTCTTGGATGCCACCATTGCCAGGGTCATTGCTGAGTTCCCTTGAAGAGGCAAAATTGCATGTGCTGTTTGCAGAGGTGGTGGGGAGAGGTGGCTGGCTCCCAACAGGAGTGGCAGTTGAACATGTTGGGTTGGAGTACTCTCCCAGTGGAGACCCTATTCCTGCATATGGCAGAGACATAATTACACAACCGAGGGCCATTGTCTTCTGATCTGAACAGAAAAAAACATACTTTTAATGTAGGAAAGTATCTCCAATATGATCCATCATGTCTGACTCTTCTTTTCGTCTTTCTCTTTCCCTCCCTCGTTTTGTTTCCCTCGTTTCTTTCACTTTTCACTGTGTCTCGTTCTTTCTTTCTTTCTTTCTTTCTTTCTTTCTTTCTTTCTTTCTTTCTTTCTTTCTCGTAATTTCTCTCTCTCTCTCTCTATTCCATTTCTGTTCTCTGGCAGATATGCACATGTTGGGTTGGAGTACTCTCCCAGTTCATCCCCTGACCCTGTATGCAGCAGGCATAATTGCACACCTGTGATGAGGGTCATAATCCTCAAAACCTAAACAACAAAAAAATCCTTTTTAATATAAGAAAGTAACTCTGATATGATCAATCATATCTGACTCACTTTCTATTCCTGTTTCAATTCCTATCCCTGTCCCTCTTTCTTCTCCTTTTCTTTAACCCATGTAACCATTGTCTCTTTCTTTCCTTCATTCATTCTCCTACATTCTCTCTCTCTCTCTCTCTCTGCATTTTCTCAAAAGCATGAATAATGTGAGAGACATCGAACTGTCATTTTTAACACTTTTCCACCAAATCACACAGTGCTTCCACTGGCATTGCTTTTGTTGATTAGGTTCAGGGTTTCAATAAACTTTACAAAGAATACTGTATATACTGTACATAATTTATTCTCACAACTTAATTGGACAGAAACACAGCTTTGCAAATGAAGAGACATTCAGATAATTATCTGAGATATGGCAATGCAGAAAATAGCGCTTGTATAATAGAATAAATGAACACTACATTAGATGTGAATGAAGTAAATATAGGCAACTATCAACTATTTACTTCAAAGCAATTGCATTGTTCTATATCTCTCATTTCAAAGTGTGACCTCTTGTTTTGACTAGAGCTATTACAGTTTCTCAGGTCTTTGCTTGACATCCAAGAATAAAATCATTTAAAATGTACTCAACTTTGAAATCTGCAATCTTGAACCTTGTCCAGAAGAGATGAAATCCATGCGGTCTACATAAATCAGATTTCCTTCGGCAGCCCAGTCTGGGTAATTTACACCTTGCTGCATGCTGCGCAGTGCATACAGACAAGGCTGAGCAGCACGTTAGATGAAGAAGTAAATGAGAAGAAAAACGTACTTAGAGACACACTACAGCAAAGAAATGCAGGAGAGACTTTATAAGATGTGGAGAGACAGTTTTTGCACATCTAAATGAAAGAGAGGAATGGAAGTCTTTATCACAGCATGTAAATATGTGGTTTAATATAACTGTAATTGCTCTATTAGATTTTGTATAAGCTGTGAGTGTGCTACTTTATCTCAATGGCAGCCCCAGCTGGGTTCATTTGCATCGTGATTAGTCTAACAGGCTTTCCCAATTGCAATGGGGAAACTTTCCAAACATACTGTTACACTTTGTTCCATTATACTCCCACACATACAGTATATGGTAGCAGGCATTTAGTCCCTTGAGTCAACATGTTGGTATGAATAAGTGAAATGATGAAAAATATATTTAAAATGGTGTTTAATGAAACTCAACATGATGCAGAGCACATTTCTACACTCTAAGAAAATTTCCCTGCAAAATAACGGCAGTTACTGGCAATTATATTTACCTGTAATTCTACTGTTATTTCACACCAAAAATCAAATACAGCTCATTGCTGTTTAATGTATCACAGTATATAACATTTTTTCAGCAGCAATTGAACTGTTAAATAACAGTACTCTACAGAAAAGTAGAATTGTACTGTGTGATGACAGGCAAATACTGGGTCATAGTTGTATTCATGAATATGGCCATGGCAACTTCCCACCCCACCCATCATTCTCCATAACTGTGGTACCCTGGCCATGTTACCACCCCACCCTCCCATCGTTCACCATGACTGGAGTGCCTTGAGCATGATACTATGGCGCAATGCTGTATTGAGAAAATGGTTTGCGGTGGTCCTTTGAAAGTGTGGGCATGAATAAAATTTCAGAGTACGCAGTGCTATGTTACAATGATAGTGTGCAAGATGGGCTTTTTACTGTATCTCTTGATGAGCCAATGATGAATATAGCATTGGTCAGTCTTTAAAAAAATATTTTGCACCAAGTAGCACAGCAAACAAGCAGCACTACAAGCTAGCTCTCAAAGCAATGCCTAATTTGCAGCAGGCACATTATATGCAACAATGCCACAAATGATGCCACATACAGCAAGCTTTCACAAAGAGGAAAGTGTGCAAGGTTGTAGGCAAGCTAGCTTGTAGGCAAGCATGTGTGCAAGCATGTGTGCAAGCTTGTAGGCAAGCTTGTAGGCAAGCTTGTAGGCAAGCTTGTAGGCAAGCTTGTAGGCAAGCTTGTAGGCAAGCTTGTAGGCAAACAAGTGCTATGCTGTGCCATGCAGGCCAGCCAGCAGGCAGGCAAGCAACTGAAGTGTTGATAGTCCAGATTTATATACAGGTGCAAGAGTACCATGTGACCAGAGTCATCAGGCCCTTGGCAGGTGACGCCCGTAATTGAATAATGACATAACAGCCCTACTCAGGTGAGGCCAGGCACTGATTAGCAGATTGGTTTAGATGGGGCTGCTTGTTGCAAGAGTGTTACAAGTTCTTAAAATGTTTCAGCCATTCACACTTTCATCACTATCAAAATGCATGTGCTACTCACACTTTGCTGCATCAAGCACTTTTTAAGTATTGTAGTTTCCTTAGAAATTGTTTCATCATGCTTGATAGTATCAGATAATCTTTAACCAGTCAGAATGACTTCAGTTCTTCAGGTGGTATTGAAGTTTGATGGTGATCACGGACAAGTGGAGGATGAATGGGTTTCAATGGTGCTGCCTAAAATAACTTGTTATTTTCTAGAGATGCACCGGATCCGGATCCGGTTCCGGTTCCGGATCCGTCAGGATAATAGAGTTTTTCACAGGGTCCGGGTCCGGCAGGATCTTAAGCAGTGGATCCGGTATCCGGCATGTTACCTAAAAATCAGGGTCTGGTGCATGTCTAGCCTAGGCTTTTCAGTCTTTCACAACCCCAATCACTGCATGGAGTGAAATCCCTTTGGAAGCGGCTATTGCAGGTAGTGTGGCAATAAGCCAATGAGTCTAAAAAATAGTTTGAGTCGACTTAATAAAAAGGTCCCACCTGTGCGAGTAGACTGTATGTTTCACCCCTTTTGTAGGATCCGGTATCCGGTTCCGGATCCGGCAGGATCTTATTCAGTGGATCTGGTATCCGGCAGGATCCTAAAAATCAGGATCCGGTGCATCTCTATTTTTTTCCACAACGGCGAATACTGCTATTGTGCAGTACTTACTGTTTATGCTCAATATGTGACTCAAAGTAATATTTTCACAGTAGTTGTCTGTTTAAAAAAAAACAGTAGAATGCTGTTGCAGAATTGCCGTAAATAAACAGCTATTTGTTACAGTGTAGCTAGAAGTCTGGACTGAGTTAAGTTTAATTGAATAATGCCACTATGAATTGATATGATTAATTATTCGGAGAGCAGCAGTGCCTGTGCCTGTAATGGTAATAACTTGGACTACATCATAATAACAGGGTCATGTTGTACTGATGGCATGAGGGGATACATGGAGGGTGTGAGAATAAAGTTACTGACTTGGGCTATTAGAATAGATCTAATTACACATATTATAGGCCTAAGTGATATATATGTGCAGTATAATGGCCCATTCTTAATATTGGTAGAGTATTTTGGACTACATCATACTAACATGGTAAATGTAACATTTTCTAATCATAGAGTACGGTTGTTACATGGGTGAGTGAATAAAATACCTGTTTCATTACATGAGATATAATTACACATAGGCGTAATTTCCACGGGGGTTACGGGGGTTATAGCCCCCCCAGACTTCAAACCCTGACAATATAACCCCCCTTATATAATTGTACAACCCCCCTATATAATCACAGTAATTGTCTTGCATGAACAACTTTACCCATTTTATGTAAAATAGTGAGAAATAGTTTCGTTCAGTTATGTTTAATCATGTTGTAATGTAACCCCCCCCTCTCCCCCCTTGGTATTTTCCAAATCTGCGTTAGTGGTGTACCTACAGTTTACTAGCCTATTTGGCGGAAGACTCCGACTTCCTACTAGACTTGGAATGCGACATAATCCCCTTCTCCACTATCCCAAATTCAAACTGATTAGCGATCAGCTTGACCAAGTATTGAGCAATTGTTTTTTTTCTACTTTTAACTTGCAATTGCCACATGATCATGCGTGGATGTGTCTTTGGCATAAGGGTCATTCCACGCCAAATCTCCGAATCATCCCGCACGACCATCTCAGATTTGGCAGAAAAAAATCAAGGAGGTTCACAAACGTCCCAATAGGAAAAGTGCAAAATTATAGCTCTCAACTCCTCATAGTTTTGTCATTAAAAATGTGTTTGTCAGGTACCCCCCTGACTCGTTTGGAACAGACTTCTCAGAGAGCCCACTTTCAGATTGCCGTATCTAAAAAACTGCTTTAAGTAGGTCCTTACAAATTTCAAGGGGTAACATTTGGAACATGTACTTGTGAAATGTGAATGTTCACACATCCTCTTGTCATTTACCACCGTTTTCTGGGGGCTTAAAGTTGCTTGAAAAATTCTCACCTTTGAATTTGTGGGCATCTTTGAAGGACTGTGGTAAGCGCAGTTTTAAAGACAGAGGTTTGATATGGACAATGTATGTTTCCAACCATTCTGTGCACTGTAACAAATAGCTGTTTATTTACGGAAATTCTGCAACAGCATTCTACTGCTTTTCGAAAAAACAGACAACTACTGTGAAAATATTACTTTGAGTCACATATTGAGCATAAACAGTAAGTACTGCACAATAGCAGTATTCGCCGTTGTGGAAAAAACTAGAGATGCACCGGATCCTGATTTTTAGGATCCTGCCGGATACCAGATCCACTGAATAAGATCCTGCCGGATCCGGAACCGGATACCGGATCCTACAAAAGGTTTGAAACATATAGTCTACTCGCACACGTGGGTCCTTTTTATTACGTTGGCGCAAACTATTGTTTAGACTCATTGGCTTATTGCCACACTGCCTTCAATAGCCGCTTCAAAAGGGATTTCACTCCATGCAGTGATTGGGGTTGTGAAAGACTGAAAAGCATAGGCTAGACATGCACCAGACCCTGATTTTTAGGTAACATGCCGGATACCGGATCCACTGCTTAAGATCCTGCCGGACCCGGACCCTGTGAAAAACTCTATTATCCTGACGGATCCGGATCCGGAACCGGAACCGGATCCGGTGCATCTCTAGAAAATAACAAGTTATTTTAGGCAGCACCATTGAAACCCATTCATCCTCCACTTGTCCGTGATCACCATCAAACTTCAATACCACCTGAAGAACTGAAGTCATTCTGACTGGTTAAAGATTATTTGATACTATCAAGCATGATGAAACAATATCTAAGGAAACTGCAATACTTAAAAAGTGCTTGATGCAGCAAAGTGTGAGTAGCACATGCATTTTGATAGTGATGAAAGTGTGAATGGCTGAAACATTTTAAGAACTTGTAACACTCTTGCAACAAGCAGCCCCATCTAAACCAATCTACTAATCAGTGCCTGGCCTCACCTGAGTAGGGCTGTTATGCCATTATTCAATTACGGGCGTCACCTGCCAAGGGCCTGATGACTCTGGTCACATGGTACTCTTGCACCTGTATATAAATCTGGACTATCAACACTTCAGTTGCTTGCCTGCCTGCTGGCTGGCCTGCATGGCACAGCATAGCACTTGTTTGCCTACAAGCTTGCCTACAAGCTTGCTTACATGCTTGCACACTTTCCTCTTTGTGAAAGCTTGCTGTATGTGGCATCATTTGTGGCATTGTGGCATATAATATGCCTGCTGCAAATTAGGCATTGCTTTGAGAGCTAGCTTGTAGTGCTGCTTGTTTGCTGTGCTACTTGGTGCAATATTCATCATTGGCTCATCAAGAGATACAGTAAAAAGCCCACCTTGCACACTATCATTGTAACATAGCACTGCGTACTCTGACATTTTGTTCATGCCCACACTTTCAAAGGACCACCGCAAACCATTTTCTCGATACAGCATTGCGCCATAGTATCATGCTCAAGGCACTGAACAATGGGAGGGTGGGGTGGTAACATGGCCAGGGTACCACAGTTATGGAGAATGATGGGTGGGGTGGGAAGTTGCCATGGCCATATTCATGAATACAACTATGACCCAGTATTTGCCTGTCATCACACAGTACAATTCAACTTTTTAACTGAAATGTACTGTTATTTTTCTGTAGAGTACTGTTATTTAACAGTTCAATTACTGCTGAAAAAATGTTATATACTGTGATACATTAAACAGCAATGAGCTGTATTTGATTTTTGGTGTGAAATAACAGTAGAATTACAGGTAAATATAATTGCCAGTAACTGCCGTTATTTTGCAGGGAAATTTTCTTAGAGTGTGCATGTTGTGTTGAAAGACTGATCTTCTGTGATGAACAGTTTAGAAGATATGAAGTCTTTAAAATGGAAAAACTGAAACTTGGTGCCATCTTTGCCATGTTATTAAAAAAAAATGTCACGACTCACCACCATATTATCAACAGTTTTGGAAAGATTAGATGTCTGTTCTTAACATATCCAAAAACTGGTATGGTATTCTGCCTCATTTGGTCACAATGATTTTTCAAAAACCCACTGTTGTGTGACTTCCACTGCTCCTATGAAAACCTGATATTGGGGGGCAACTTTGCCATGCTATACCAAAACAATGACAGCAATCACCACAATGAACTGAGCAGTTTTGGAAAGATAGGATGTCTGTTTGTAACATATCCAAAAACTGGGATGGTGTTCTGCATCAATGTCTTGTAATGACTCTTGAAAAACCCTTTGCTGTTACATCAGCAGCTCCTGTGAAAATGCCTAAGTCACACTAATTACCAGGGGCGGAGCTATAGGGGGACAAACAGGGCATTTGTCCAGGGCCCTCCTGAATTTGTGGTAGGGGCCATAATCATGACCTTTGCAGACGTTTGGGTGCCAATTAGACAGGTCATCAGCTGGGAAAATTAGGCCTTTCGTCCTACCGCACTTTTCTCTGTGGATTACTGACCAGAAGGCCTATTGGAAGAAATGAAAACATGGGGCCACGTCAATTTTTGCTCAGAATTCAATATGGCCGCCATTTTCCAAAATGGCTTGAACACTGGACGTGGCTGGCTATTTTGGACTTCGTTGATGGCTAGCACTTGGGATATTTACTCCCTCAAACCAACACATTTTGTGAAACCCTAGCAATCGGACGTCTGTTTGTTTTATTTCACGTCATTTAAGTAGTTTTTGGTTACCCCCTGTCCAGTTGCCTGCGTGATTTCCTATGATAGTATCCACTTCAAATGAGAAGCTTGTTCAATGCAGCTGAACCAAAATGCCTGTAAGTTTTTTGACACCAATAGTAAACACATCCATTTAAAAAAAAAGATGTATTGTGGCATTATATTTTGTTTTCAAAATCGCATTTGTTGACAACAGCCAAGCGATTAGGCTACAGTTTGTTTCGCCAGTGAAGTATTGAAGAGAGAGACACGAGGGAGGGTGGGGGAGACAAGGGGTTCCTTCCTCGCGTGACACTATGCGTGGCTGTGCTTGGAGTGAGACAGAGTAGGTCCTCTCAATATTTTTGTCGCCACTATTTAGTTATGGAAAAAAAACAATTGTTTGTATAAATAATGGGTATGGGATATTATGTAGCCAGCAGGCTACTTTAATTTCTACCACAGCAACTTTCTTCTGACCATATGAATAACAACATGTAGACCTATGGCGAACAACAGACAAGAGATCCTATTTGTGCAGCATCCTGATTAGTGATTGATGGTTGGGATATGTCATTCATATTTGGCACTGCATCAAAGATTTTATCAACCATCTCTGACTGTAGCTTTCTTCTGATCATATGAATTACTAAGCAAAGGGTAGGATTTTTTTTTTTTTATTAATTAATTAATTAACTCATCTTTGCTTTATTGCTATATGCCACATTACAAATGGAGATTTTCTGACAGCTTGACTTTAGCCTGATTGGGAAAATGCATTCTCTAAAACTCTGATGTGAGTTTGCTGCCAAGCCATTTGAACATTAACTGAGGTTTTTTTTTTATATCAGGTTCAAGAACTTTGTGCAGGTCACCAAAGAGAGATCCAAGGCCAAGGAGGTACAGGTGATGAGAGAGAGACGGGTGTCCAGAGAGAGAGACGAGGAAGCACAGATGAGAGGGAGAGAGAAGGAGGTGACAAAGGAGGTGAACCAGTTCAAGAGATAGAGTATGAAGGTGTCAGAGGAGGTGCAGCAGTTGAAGGAGAGAGAGGCAACCGAGGAGATGTAGCAGTTGAGCAACAGAAAGGAGGTGATGGAGGAAGTGCATCAGTTGAAGACAGAGGGAGAGAACGAGGCGAAGGAGAATCAGATGACCAAAAAAAGGGAGAGAGAGTACAGAGAGAGACAGCGCAGGAGGCACAAATGACCAGGTAACATACATAACTGTACATGCAAATACTGAAGAAAACTGAGAGAAAAAAAACACTATCAGAACACTTGAACTGATTTCTTGTATTATTATTTTTTTTTGTTACCTTGACCCCCCCAATGTCAGCATAAAGTTACGCCCTTGTAATTACACATATTACAACTGATATACTGTATAATGACTTCTGATAGTATCTGGATATTGCTAGAGGGTCTGAAGTCACACTTGACGTGAGAAAAAGATTTTTCAAATGTTTAGACAATCGATACAGAAACTTAATATCAAGCAATAAAATATAATTTGTCATGATGCTCTTCTTGACGTATTTCAATGAAACGCCTCAGTTCTCCTCACTGAATTAGCCACTTTTGTAAAGACATTAAACAGGACACCTGTTTACCTAGAGTCCCAAGGTCAGGGTCATTCTTACATTCTTGCCTTGCAATGACGGCCTGAACCAGGAAAATAAATAAACAATCCAAAAACACGTCACTTTTGATCTTCAGTCCCTGGCCAGATGGTCAGGACCATTAGTGTATTTCCCTCTGATCTCCTTAACACAAAAGGTGGTGTCAGTTTACTGTGAATGCGCAGCAGTGCTGTTCACACATCTGGCACACCATCTCATGCTAACTACATCCACATCTCCCAGTCTCTGTGTTTTCAGATGCTAGCCATTATTTACAGCTGATTACCTGATTACCATGGTGCAGGTTGCCCGGGTTACTAACTGCAGGGTGATTGTTATTGTAAATAACCTGCTTGTTGTTATAGTGATTCTACAATGTGGAGTGCCAGTAGTTACCAGGTAGGGTAGCCTTTGTACAGTATGAATTCCATGACCACCACTGTACATAATTTAGACTGAGAGTCATTGTTACCACATATAAGGTTAGCAATGTTGACAGTACACAATGTTTTTTCTGAGGCCCAGATGACCGTAGGAACAATACAATTGTGCTACCACCAGCTTGTGAGGCTTTCGAAATTATATTTTTTGTATTCTCCTAATGGGTTTTAATTGTCTGAGTTTCCATTACATTACATTACATTACATTACATTACATTGCATTTGGCAGACGCTTTATAACCAAAGCGACTTTCAGAAGAGGACATAATCAAGCCAACATCACAAGCAAATACAAAGTGCACAGGAGATATACAGAACAACAAGTGCAATTACAAAGAGGGGTTAGTTTTTTTTTTTTTTTTTTTTTTTTTTTATAAAGAGGAAGTAATGAGAACACACACACACAAACACACACTCACAAACTAAACTAAACTAAACATAATGTCAGGATTCTGCCCTGGGGCAAGGCCAGTTCAATCATTAGTCTAGTAGATTCTCTCGAAAGAGGAATGTCTTTAGTTGTTTCTTGAAGGCTGCAAGAGAGGTGCTTAGTCTTGCTGCCTCTGGGAGACTGTTCCACCACTTGGGAACCACCACGGAGAACAATCTTGACTGGTAGTACCTAGAGCGACTGGATGGCAGAGCCAGACGGCTTGTGCTGGATGAGCGCAGATCTCTTCCAGTAACATAAGGCGTTAGTAGGTCCTTCAGATAAGCTGGGGCCGTTCCTGTGATGGTTTTGTAGGCAAGGGTCAATGCCTTGTGCTTGATCCGGGCGGCGATCGGTAACCAGTGCAGCTCAATAAATAGAGGAGTAACATGGGTCCTTTTGGGTTGATTGAAGATCAACCGTGCCGCCGCATTCTGGATCATCTGCAGAGGCTTTAGCGCACAAGCAGGTAGACCTGTCATGAGTGAGTTGCAGTAGTCAACGCGGGACAGGACCGTGGCCTGGACCAGTCGTTGTGTGGAATATTGTGTCAGCACAGGTCTGATATTCCGTACGTTGGACATCTGGATCCGACAGGTCCGGGTGACCGAGTTGATGTAGTTGGAGCATGACAGCTCATCATCAATCACATCATTACATTCACATTATTCTTTTGATTGCACTCTATGTAATGTTTAAGCATTTCGTCCATTTTGGACTTTGAATAGTGAATCAGTTACACACTGCCAAGCTATGCTACAGTGTTGAGACACTTTTAAAGCCTGCATCCTGTCTGTGTTACTAACGTGTGTCTCTAAGGCCCTCATTAGAAGGAGAACTGAAGGAGGTTTTGTTCCTGCTTAAGTGTTTGACTCTTGCCTCCTTGCCAATAGTAGTTTTCCAGTCTGCCTTTGTTTCACATGAGTAGTTGGCTAGGTCGTGATGTTATGAAACTAGGCTATGCTACGATCACTTATGGGACATTCTACGATTTGTGTGCGCTTTTTGGTCCGTGGACTTTATTTGCCAATTCCACTAACTATTAACTGTATCCAATGCTGTTTTGGACATTAGCACACATTTATCTGTCATATAATACAAACAGTCAAGACATAACATTATTTCCCTCAGCAAGAATGAATATTTAATATTGGTTTTGGGCGTTTTCTTGCCGTCCTGTTTTCCAAATGTCAGATTCAGTCTTCATATTAGCATGTAAAGAAACTTGTTTTGCCCAAGACGATTGCAAATGTTGATTCACAGTAATCATCACAATATGACAAAACTGTCAGAGAGACCATTGTGCTTTCAATTATACATGAAATTTGACATTTTGTGTGTGTCAAAAACTGTGTTAACCGTGTCACGGTCTGAAAACCCCTCCATAAATCAGTAAGGGTTTGGTCTTAGGCCATATGAATATCATCACGTGATGTCATATCCTCTTTGGCAGGATATGGGAAGACTTTTTGGTAAGTTTTGAGCTCCATTCTTCCATAATTTAATTACATTACATTACATTACATTGCACTTAGCTGACGCTTTCATTTCATTCAAAGCGACTTACAACTATTATTTTTCAGGGTATTGGTTACAGTCCCTGGAGCAATGTGGGGTTAGGTGCCTTGCTCAAGGGCACTTCAGCCATGGGTGGAGATGTAGGGAGAGGTCAGGGGGGATTCGAACCGGCAACCCCTAGATTGAAAGACCAACTCTCTAACCACTAGGCCACGGCTGCCCATTTAATCCATTATTTTTTTATGTTCCCATAGCGGGAAATTGCCTGTCAACTGTGTAATCAACATATTCATAAGAATCTGTATTAGAAATCACATGTAGAAAAACACAGATGAAGCATACAAATACATGAATTGGTTAAGGTGATGTGGTGGCTCTTCTGAGGTCCTCAGTTTGCACAACACCATGAAAATGGCTGAAATGTCAAGCCGTGTTACCGTCAATGGTGTTACGCATCAGCTATGAGTCATGACAGTTGAGTTTTTGCCAATTTATCTCCATATTGATAGACAAACAAACAAAATAATTAGTGTTCTAGGGAGAGGGGTTTGTCTGCTCTGTTTTTTTCTTCTAAAAAAAAGTGCAGACTTGTTCCCCTGCACTGTTGACCTTAACACAGTTGAGTAACACGGTTGACTGTTTTGAAATTTTTTGTGCTATTGATCCCTTATGTGTTGGAACACACACTAGGGATTATCTCTGGAGGGGGAAGTCTTGTGTAAGGAGGGTGACTGAATTCAAATCAGACGTTACAGGGATTTATAATGAAAAATGTTTCAGTCTGCATCACAGTGAATCATAAAATCCTACTTATGAAGCTCAACAATCACATTTTCTACATCAGTTGCACAGATTAATGACAACATTATTGGTAAGGGACATAAGCACTTTCAAACATATGTTGTTTCAACTCTGTAGTATTTTTTATATGTTTGAAATGAAATAGTATTTGTCCATAACACTGTTGACAAAATAATCAAGCAAACGTTCGCTTTCATAAGAGTATTTATCAAATGATTTAAGATTAAGCTTGGCAATTTGTTGGTTTGGAAACTTAAATGTATACACTATGGAAACATCTAGGTAATTTATTTGAAAAAAAATACTGATAATTGACATTTTGCGTTTGCCAAAAGCGCACTGGAATCGTAGAATGACCCTTATACACTGAAGAATAATCTGTGTGTGTGTGTGTGTGTGTGTGTGTGTGCGTGTGCGTGTGCGTGTGCGTGTGCGTGTGTGCATTTTCTCACATGAACCCGGGACAATTGGCGGCAGCCTCCAGAGCTGGTGTGGGAATGTAGTTGTGTGTATGTGTATTTGGAAAGCGCTTTGAGACAACTTTAATGTTGCCATTGCCAGATGACAGAGACGTCGTCTTCCTTTTTTTCAAAGTTAATACATTTAGGCATAAGGATTGCCTGCATGGAGAATGTTCTCCTTTGTTATGTCATGTTTCTTTGTTCGTGTTCATGTATTGCAGCTAGAGACTGAAGTTGGCAGGCATTCAGAGTCAAGGGAGACGCCATTAGCGACGGAGTGGGCGAGTGACAAGGAGTGTGTTTGACTGACAGACTGAGCTGTTTACGTGGTGGAAATGGAAATGGCCCAAGGATGAATAAGCCCCCAGTGACCCCTGAGCGATCGCCTCCTGCTGAGACTACAGATATGCTCTTTAGGAAACCATGTAGCCCCCTACGGTGACGCACACTGAAACACAGAGATACAATCAGAGAGAGAGAGAGAGAGAGAGAGAGAGAGAGAGAGACAGAGACAGAGAGACAGAGAGACAGAGAGAGAGAGTTTTGTACATAATAACTCAAGCACGTACATTCACTATACTTCTCTGTAGGGCAAAGATGTGTTTCAGCTGTCCTCACAGTTGACTCAGCACCCCCTTATACTATATAGGGGGTGAAGATGATTGTGTGAAGCACCCTACAATGCAACCTAGGGGCACCTGCCTTGACCTCCTACCGTTCCCCTATCTACGGAGCAGATGTTGGACCCTCATACCTTCTCACCAAAGCACAGCACTAAGGGGCAAAACATACCAAAGCCGAACGGAACTGCCCGGGACGAACGCGGTCTTTCTGCTTAGTTTCGGCCGGTGTATTTTTCTCTGCCTTGCACACTGACAGCGTCGGCGTGCGCGGCCAGTCCTGTTCAAAACCCCCTCACAGCCAAAGCTAGCGCGCTACTTTGCCATTCATTTGAATGAGACACCGCCGGTCGCCGGCATGAAAATACGCTCGAGTTCTATTTTCCAAATGCAACGCGGCGCGGAGCCGTCTTCCGCGGTGCTGACGCCCGACTACCGCCGGTTGGTGTGTAAGGACAGATATGTTTCCATGTATTTTCACAGACGCCGGTAAAAAAACGTAGCCGTTCCGCGACGCTTTACCGTCCTGGTGTGTAAGACTCCTAACACAGGCCCTGCTCTAGCCCCTTTCTCCTCAACCTACAACATCACACATACATCCTTGGGTCTTCCTCACGTTCTCCCCTCCTCACCCCAGCACACAGCCTTAGGTCTCTTTCCCCTCTCCCCACCCCATCCCAAACCACACACACATAGACATAGCTGTGTCAGGGGTGACATTTGAGTACAGGTGTGATTAGTGTCTGGGGGTGTTGCTACAGGGAGGATTCTCCACAGGTCACCAGGCCTGTCTGTTCTCAGCAGGTGACGTGTAGCGCTACATGTGTCTCACACCAGGGACTCAACTGGAGGAGCTGCAGGGACAACAGTCACACACACACACACACACACACATGCACGCACGCACACACATTTATTTACACACATACAGACACACACAGACACACGCACAAGTATGCACACGCACACACACACGCGCGCGCGCGCACACACACACACACGGACTTATCACACAGACAAGTCCCGAAGGTTTAACAGCTGTGTGATGACAGCCACCCCCTGTGTTTCCATGTCAAGCTGTATGTATCTCACATGAGTGAATTCTGTGTTGAGGTGCGACGCCTTTGCAAGTTAAAGGGACACTGTGCAGGAAATGGTCAAAAAAGGTACTGCAATATGCTGCTCATTGAAACTGGGCTGCCTATTGCCAAATTTGATCTTTACATGAAAAGTTTACTAAGTAATAAACAAATATTTTTTAGTATGGTCCAAGTACAGTAATTTTTGCAGCTAAAAATTACTATTTTTGGAAGTTCAAAATGGCGGAACATGGAGAAGATCCCCTTTTTATGTATGAAAAGTGCAATTTTTCCAGTCATAATGAATACTTAGAATTTGATTTCATGAAAAATGTAACATTAGTGAATGGGCAGCATGAATTCTGGAAATAAACAACTAAAAATCTCACACAGTGTCCCTTTAAGTCATGGTCCTCAGCTCCACAAGAAAGAACTTTTATCACAATTTTCCCGCCGTGTCCGAAAATTTCTTTTGCCACACCAAATGTCCTGCTAAACACGAAAATGCTCTGCTATGCCCTGACCAAAACAAGTGCCTAACCCTAACCTGTCAGTAAAGCAACATTTCTTCTGCTTTACTTTCGACAAGAACAGTGAAACAAGAGAGGGAAATGGTGACTTTGTTGCAAAATTGTGCCCAGACCAAAACCATCCCTGTCACAGGACGCTGTGGAGCACGAGTCAACATAAAAATGTGTAGCCAACAAAAGCGATAGACATTCAAGTCGACAATGTTATTCTACTTACTTTTATGATGCAATGTTGTTCACTGTATCTTGGGACCTTCCTCATTTGACTTGCATTTTGCCAGTGCCCATCCTTGGTTCACACAGGCACACTGACATTTGACTGTGTACTCTGCACTCATCAAGGTCCACTGACAGGGCTCTAAATGAACACCAGTTTGGCTGGTAGAAAAAACACATTTGTGAGTGGAGGTGAAAAACGCACACCAGAAACATAGGTGCTGGCAACCAGAAAATACATTTGCAGGAGGAGAGAAGTGCCGCACATTCTCAAGTTAAATAAACACATTAAAAACTTGTTTATTTAACTTGAGAGTGTGCGGCACTTCTCTCCTCCTGCAAGAAAAAACACATTACTAGCCACTTTGAGCCTTTCATGAGTGTGTGTATGACTTTAGTCATTTTGGCTGGTGATGAAAAAAATAACTTAGAGCCCTGACCACTGATATACTCTGACCATTACAGTTTTTGCCTACTGCTTAAACACTATAGGCAGATGCTTAAACTAAAGTAGCATATCGCTAAGTTGTTGGTGCATAACTTAAACACTTATTGCTTGACTTTAAACAAAAGTAAGCATTACACTTTCATACCAGTTTAGCAAGGCACTTGCTCCTTTATGCAACACACAGACTCCAGCTGTCTACACACAATTTCATACACAAACCACTTTGTTCAAAAGTAAAATCTCAGAGTGTCATTGTGAAAACACATCTGTTAAAAAAACAAAACACACTGATGTATGACAAGATTTAGACACAGACAATAAAACACATGCTTTCAAAATTGAACACTCTTCTGCCATGTTACAAAGTTGCATGCTTTATATTACATTGCATTTGTTTTATTTTGCATTTATTTGTTTTACTTTGATTGCTTGTATGCTAAACAAGGCGAATAGCACAATGGTACTAAAGGGTAGAATATGGAGTATGGCATTGACTGACTCACGTACTGTAAAACCTAGCCTGATACATGCCGCCAAGAGTAGCCTTTTGTCTTCATCATCACATGTTAGGTAATGTGAACATGATAGTTTGTAGAAATAGTGTCATTTTCAGAACATAACCAAGCAAGACCACTTGAGAAAACTGACTGAACATGATATAATTTTGATGATGTCATGTAGATGTCAGCTGCATAGTGTGTCTGTGAAAATGTTTTGTATTTCGTGAATACCTCATACCTCATAACCAAACAAAGTAGCCTATATTGACTTGATTGTCATTGATGATTGTCATTACAGCATGTTGACGTAACCCCATATTTATATCACATTTAGATGTTTAAAAATGTGTGAATATAACCAATACACAAAAAGGTACATAAGCTCACCTACACACTGTTGTATTTAGAGTGATGTACTGTTTGAGATATATTTTGCTTCGGTTTAATGTCCTGTACTGTAAGGTGCAGTTTTGTAATGTACAGTATTGAATTTTGGGGTCTTGTGAAAATGTACATTCTGTGAGACTGAATAGACTGCTCCAAATAGAAAGACAACTGTTTTAAAGTTGATCTAATTTGTTTTCTCATTTGGTGCTTTTGTGTGTCTTTTGACATGAAAGTGAGGTTTTGACAAAAGATTGTAAGGTTTTTATGGCAATGTTTATGCTTAAATAGCAGAGCTTCATGTTGCCATATATGTGATGGGTTTATCTCCAAGTGTTGAGAGTAATTGGTTTGTGTATAGAGTTTTGACTCTATGAGCCAAATTTAGCAAATTGTGTGCAAGCAGTTGGCAAAAACTGTATTACCAACAAGCATGTACCTGTATTTATTTTTGCACAAATATGCACAGACATGTACGTACATACTAGCACATACACATACACAGATACACACACACACACACACACACACACACACACACACACACACACACACACACACACACACACACACACACACACACACACACACACTTATCACAACTGTTCGATGTACCTCCGCTGTTCCTCCCCTTGATGCGCTGACCATTACTATGGAGAATGCCTGATTAAACGGCAGATCCTGTAACCTTTGACCCCTAGAGGTCAGAGGTCATGTGAGGTTATTGGCTGATCCAGAACTTGTCCCAGAAGGTCACTGCCTGCCTGTGAGGTTCATCAATACTAAACAGGCGTGGCAGGCTGAGATTGACGATGGTGCGGTTCAAACTGTATCAAATCCATCCCGCAATGTCAACTTTCAGAATTCGACCCCCCAACACACACACACACACAAACACACACAAACACACACACAGAAATTTGCAACTATCAGCATTTCATTAAATATAATAAAGCTGCCATGTGTAATTTACTGCCCTGCGGTGTGTGTGTGTGTGTGTGTGTGTGTGTGTGTGTGTGTGTGTGTGTGTGTGTGTGTGTGTGTGTGTGTGTGTGTGTGTGTGTGTGTGTGTGTGTGTGTGTGTCTCTGAGGCAGTTTGTCGGCCCTGACTGACTGCAGAGCCTTCATTCCTCATATTGCAATGCAGATTTGTGTCAGGCGGGGAGCCTTCGATTTTCAGTCACAGAGGAGCTTGTACTGGAGATGGAGGGGAGGATGAGATGAAGGAGTGAAAAAGGAGGACAACCAAGGACAAATACAGATAGGTTGAGGTGTATAGAATTAAGAGTAGCGCGGAGTAGAGTAGAGTGGAGTGGAGTGGAGTGGAGTACAGTAAAGTAGAGTGGAGTGGAGTGGAGTGGAGTAGAGTAGAGTAGAGTAGAGTAGAGTAGAGTAGAGTAGAGTAGAGTAGAGTAGAGTAGAGTAGAGTAGAGTAGAGTGGAGTGGAGTGGAGTGGAGTGGAGTGGAGTAGAGTAGAGTAGAGTAGAGTAGAGTAGAGTAGAGTACAGTAGAGTAGAGTAGAGTACAGTAGAGTACAGTTCAGTAGAGTACAGTAGAGTAGTGTAGAGTAGAGTATAGTGTGGAGTAGTGTAGAGTAGAGTAGAGTAGAGTAGAGTAGAGTAATGTATATAGGTGAGTAAATCAGAGTGGAACCAGAGTAGAGTGGAGTGAAGTGTGCACAGACTGTTGGACTTACCGCACGAATACACCAGCCGCGGCCTGAGCGAGGCGAGCGACGGAAGTAATTGACTTTAAATTGAGTCACGTGACAAAAGCGATTCGGGCGACAAGAGGCAATCTGCGCGACAAGAGCGACAGTTTGTAGTTGAACTCCTGGGAATATTGTGCAAATTAGCTATGACACAGTTCGGCGACAGCCGCCACAGCCAATGGGAATGTTGGAATGCTTGCATTCTGCTTTTAACGGGCATACTCTAGCTGCTTCAATCGCTCGTATCGCTCTTGCTGCACAGAGGCGATTCTCTGACGCTTGAATATCGTTGCGGCCGGTCTATTCGCCCGGTTATATTATGGCCGGCTGCTTTGTGGATGTACTTTGGGGAACTTAGGCCTGATATGACCTGCCCGTAATACTTCTCTTCATTCATACTCATGGCCTGGAGGTTCTTTGGCCTGACCATGGAGGTAGTATAAGACCTGGAGAGAGTGAATAAGTCCCGCCTTCAGTCATTTCAAAGGGAAATGCTAGGCTAGTGAATTCAGCCAAAATTGAACAAATTTTTCAGCTTGAAAGATGGAGTCATTTCCGCCACCAATTTACTCAGCCAATTACGTGACACGTTAAAGACTGACTTACGATTGACCAGAAAGATATATGGAAGACGGGCAGGGGAGTGAGAGGGTAGGGGTTGGGGGGGCAGGGAAGTGAGTTTGGTCAGGGGATTGAGAGGGTGGGGGTGGGGGGTGGCAGGGTAGCAAGTAGATGGGGTATTTTTTTACTGTGCAGGGTCTCTAATGATCAGATCCGACCCTGTCATCACCCTGAGCATTCAGGGTCTGTAATGGGGAGACCCGATCCGATCACAGAATGCCACTCCGGGTCAGGGTAGCTGGGGGGCAAACTGCTGATAAGTAAGGGTTAATGTTCGGCGATAAGGTCGCTACCGTGGAATAGCAGCACGACAGAGAGAATCTTTAGACCCCGACGCGGAGCGGAGGGGTCTTGTTCTCTCTGAAGTGCTGCTATTCCACAAAGCGACTGACTCGCCGAACGTTAACCCGCTTATTATATGGATATACTTAAATGATTCACACATGGCGGGGACATTTCTTTATTTAATGTCAAGTTTATTATAATTTTTCATGTCAAAAGGTTGTTGCTGCGCAAAACAAAACAGTGCCGTTGTGGAACACCGCTAGGCAACAGGTAGCCTAGACAACAGGTGTTGTCTATCACAGCAGCTGATTAGAGTGACAAAAGACCGGACCCCCTGCGGAGTGATATGAAACTTTCGCTTTAGCAGTGAAAAGTCTTGTTGCCATTGACAGCGGTCTGATATAGACCAACCCGTCCGTTATCTCAAATATCAGACGTGCGAACGTTGGGGAGCCCCATTGAAATGAATGGAGCATTCGACCGATGACGTCACACCATATAATAATAGCTATTATAATATGGAAGTCAAAATGTCACACCTATTGAAATGTAATGGAGATCTAAAATCCTGAGTTTTTGTGAAAGTGCTTGAGTTGATGTGTGTGCCATTTATTATTTAAATGAGTTCCTCACTTTCCAACATGAGGGCAGACATCTGACATAGGCCTAAGTGATAGCTTCTGTTTGATGAATATTCCATTGGTGAGACCTGACCCGCTCGCAGAACAACTCCTCTCGTCAGGGTCAGGGCACAATAGTGGTATAATACACACACACAGACACACACACACACACACACACACACACACACACACACACACACACACACACACACACACACACACTATTGAACTGTTCGATCAATTTTTTTAAGTTTTCCTTTGTTTCAGACATGTAAGTTTTATCTATTACCTGACATGTTTCGACGCTGGAACTTCCGTCAAAGATTCTTCTGATTTGTAATAGACCGTCTCTGCTTCCATCTTCATCAGAGGGTCACATGGAAGTTGATGTTTGATTTGAGACTCCACCCACTCTGACACCTATGAATGCCATTTTAACCTTTGACCTAATTTCTTTGTCTATGCCCTGATGATGACCAATATGGCCCCAACGCATAGGCTCATGTGTTTTTAAACAGAATTTTCATTAATTAAATTAAAGGCTTTTTGATATTTTTTTCTCAAATTTCAGATTGCCTCTGCTTTTTACTGCAGAGAGAGGTCAGTGTAGGCATCCACTGTTCAGGTGCTAATCTAACTACTTTATTTACTGCAAAACAAACTGTTTATGTTTATTTTTCTTACATATTTCCTATGGTGAGAAATCATCATTCAGTCACAAAAGTTATTGAATAATTGCTGTTAGTATACACTATCCAAGTCTGCAGCAATATATAATTTTGAAGACTTGGGTGTTCATTTGTCTAAAAGTATTTTGAAGCGGGATTGTTAAAAAAAGAATCACTGGTGTTGTATCATTACTGCTCCTTGGAAGTGGAACTGAGGTGTTCCTGCATAGTCTCCCACTCCCACCTCGAACCCGCCACCTTCTAGTCAATGCATCACTTCGGGCATGGGAGGCACAACATATTCCACTGAGCTAAAGGGCCAGTACGATAGCTCAGTGCAACCGATATCAGAATTGAATGAATTTAAATTCACTGTAATGCCACAATATGAACACTAGGTGGTGGTGTTCTATGTACTCTCAATGGGTGGTGTAGATTAAATTCAAAGAAATTCAAGGCAATGACACCACCTAGTGTTCGTATCATGGCATTACTTTGAATTTCAATTCATTCCATTTGGAATTTTGTACAAGCCTGACCGATACTGTATAAGGCTTTGGGAGGGAAATTTACTATGTTCCATGCCACACTATGCTACAGTAGTTGACCTCTGTTACACAAAGTCATTTTTTGGCTGTATGTACACTAGTGGATCTGTTTGAAATGATGTGTCTTTAAAGTGGATAAAACTTCCGGTCCAGTAGGTTCACTGATATGTTTGCAGTTAAATGTGGCTTATACACGTCGCTGCAAACATGCACTGTAATTTATGAGCTGCTAATATGGTTTGTATTTCCCTCCCGCGGGGGGGCATCTCTCCCATGATAAAATGCTGGGAGATTTAGTGCTCCTCAGCAGAGTCAGGGAAATCTAGACAGATACACCATATACTACAACTGACAGCAGCCCTAACTCACATAGGAGAATAATGAATTTATTTCAATCATATTTATACATCAGTGCACTGGAGGATACATCCACATGCCCAATAGTGAACAATTTGGAGAGGGTTCCAGTGAGCAAGCAACTACCTCTCTCTCTCTCTCTCTCTCTCTCTTTGTGTGTGTGTGTGTGTGTGTGTGTGTGTGTGTGTGTGTGTGTGTGTGTGTGTGTGTGTGTGTGTGTGTGTGTGTGTGTGTGTGTGTGTGTGTGTGTGTGTGTGTATCCGTCTGTCTGTCTGTCTGTCTGTCTGTCTGTCTGTCTGTCTGTCTTTGTGTGTCTGTGTTTGTTTTTGTGTGTCTGTGTGTGTTTCTGAAATCCTTTTGATTAAAAGTACACTGTAACAAATAGCTGTTTATTTACGGCAATTCTGCAACAGCATTCTACTGTTTTTCGAAAAAACAGACAACTACTGTGAAAATATTACTTTGAGTCACATATTGAGCATAAACAGTAAGTACTGCACAATAGCAGTATTCACCGTTGTGGAAAAAACTAGAGATGCACCGCATCCTGATTTTTAGGATCCTGCCGGATACCAGATCCACTGAATAAGATCCTGCCGGATCCGGAACCGGATACCGGATCCTACAAAAGGGTTGAAACATATAGTCTACTCGCACACGTGGGCCCTTTTTATTACGTTGGCGCAAACTATTTTTTAGACTCAATGGCTTATTGCCACTCTGCCTGCAATAGCCGCTTCCAAAGGGATTTCACTCCATGCAGTGATTGGGGTTGTGAAAGACTGAAAAGCCTAGGCTAGACATGCACCAGACCCTGATTTTTAGGTAACATGCCGGATACCGGATCCACTGCTTAAGATCCTGCCGGACCCGGACCCTGTGAAAAACTCTATTATCCTGATGGATCCGGAACCGGAACCGGATCCGGTGCATCTCTAGAAAATAACAAGTTATTTTAGGCAGCACCATTGAAACCCATTCATCCTCCACTTGTCCGTGATCACCATCAAACTTCAATACCACCTGAAGAACTGAAGTCATTCTGACTGGTTAAAGATTATCAGATACTATCAAGCATGATGAAACAATTTCTAAGGAAACTACAATACTTAAAAAGTGCTTGATGCAGCAAAGTGTGAGTAGCACATGCATTTTGATAGTGATGAAAGTGTGAATGGCTGAAACATTTTAAGAACTTCTAACACTCTTGCAACAAGCAGCCCCATCTAAACCAATCTGCTAATCAGTGCCTGGCCTCACCTGAGTAGGGCTGTTATGCCATTATTCAATTACGGGCGTCACCTGCCAAGGGCCTGATGACTCTGGTCACATGGTACTCTTGCACCTGTATATAAATCTGGACTATCAACACTTCAGTTGCTTGCCTGCCTGCTGGCTGGCCTGCATGGCACAGCATAACACTTGTTTGCCTACAAGCTTGCTTACATGCTTGCACACTTTCCTCTTTGTGAAAGCTTGCTGTATGTGGCATCATTTGAGACATTGTTGCATATAATGTGCCTGCTGCAAATTAGGCATTGCTTTGAGAGCTAGCTTGTAGTGCTGCTAGTTTGCTGTGCTACTTGGTGCAAAATAATTTTTTAAAGACTGACCAATGCTATATTCATCATTGGCTCATCAAGAGATACAGTAAAAAGCCCACCTTGCACACTATCATTGTAACATAGCACTGCGTACTCTGAAATGTTATTCATGCCCACACTTTCAAAGGACCACCGCAAACCATTTTCTTAATACAGCATTGCGCGATAGCATCATGCTCAAGGCACTCCAGTCATGGTGAACGATGGGAGGGTGGGGTGGTAACATGGCCTGGGTACCACAGTTGTGGAGAATGATGGGTGGGGTGGGAAGTGCCCATGGCCATATTCATGAATACAACTATGACCCAGTATTTGCCTGTCATCACACAGTACAATTCAACTTTTTAACTGAAATGTACTGTTATTTTACTTATACTACTGCATAAATATTGTAGAGCACTTTTAGTTTAACAATACTAATACTGTGAACGTTCTGTAGAGTACTGTTATTTAACAGTTCAATTGCTGCTGAAAAAATGTTATATACTGTGATACATTAAACAGCAATGAGCTGTATTTGATTTTTGGTGTGAAATAACAGTAGAATTACAGGTAAATATAATTGCCAGTAACTGCCGTTATTTTGCAGGGAAATTTTCTTAGAGTGTAGCTATTAGTTTTAGCTAGCAGACCAGCAGCCGAACCATGCATCAAATATAATTTGGCCTATTGTAGTCCTTTTTTAATTTGGCATCAAACAGTCTTTGTATCGACTTCTTCTTTTATCCCATTGCATTGTGATCTGTGTTCTAAATAAATACAAACATAACAGATGTGAGCTTGTGAGTAGGCAATATGGCAGGAAGATGTTTAGGCTTGGATAGTTCATAAAAGGCCCATTTTGTCATAATGTTGTCAATAGTAGGTGCTCAGTCTTTCACAAAATGAAAAGGAATTCAAGAGATCGTTACCAAATAACGGTAGTTGTGACCATTTTCTTAAAGTTTGGAAGACAGGCATGTGCATTGTTATGAGAACTTACTTTTTTTGAGTTTTTTTATTTCTTTATTTTCACTTCATTCACCTTCTCTGTTTCACATTGTTCCTATTATCATGTTTCCCTTTTCTCTGACCCAGGTTACCGTGTTCCATTCGCTCTCAGATACAACCTCCGTGTTAGAGATGGGATTTATGGCTCTTTGACGGGATCCGGATCTTAGTGGCTCGTTCCTTTTCAAAGAGCCGTTCAAAAAACTGGCTCTTTTGGCTCTTTTTTAAAAATTATATATTCAGTGTTTAGAGTGTAATATTTTGACTCCACCTCAAAGTAATTTTGTTCAAACAACAACTGATTATTCTCCTGCTTCTAAAGACCGTTTTTGCCACTCTTTAAGGCAAACAATTGTGTTTTTTCCTAAATTGAATTACTCTGGTCGAGGTCACGTGCTTAACTCATTGGCTGCCTTGGCCGTCGAATGACGTCATTTCAAATAGTGACGCCCCCTACCTTCGACGTCGTTCGCCGACAATTGCGTTTTTTTACAGCCAGGCCTCGAGGACGGTCTGACCTATCTTCTGTATGAATTTCAAGCCTCTAGGCATTTTCTAACTGTTCCTGTAGGTGGCAGAAGTGTCCTTAGGAACAGTCAAGGCAGGGCTTTAGCTCAGGCCAGATGAAATGTCAAGACAAAAACACCCCTTTTTTACTATTATAATATAATCTCAAAAGTAGCATAGCAAAATCATTTTTGAAAGTAAAGCACCTGTGACAGTAGTCTACTTTCTTGCCCTCTGATTTTAACACAGGTAGGCTACTGATTTTAGTGTCAGAGCCTGACCAAAAAAAAACCTTCCTCTCATGACCAAAATACAATCCCCTGTTGCTATCTAGCTAGAAGGCATTGTAGCTAACTTGCCCAAAATACACCATGAGATGATCTGTGTGACAACCTTTCATTTTGGATAATGTGATCAGCCTACACAACATCAGGATGTTGCTTACAAAATATCATCTAACAGGAGAATGCACGGGACTAGTGGTGATGTGTCCCAACTGAGGTAACTTGGGTATAAAGTTTGCTACGCTAGCTAGCTAGCTAGCACGAAATCGCTAACAACTTACAACTAAGCCTAAATAAAGGAGCCTTGGTAAGTCAACTATTTTTTACTCAATCCACAGTTATTTTTATGGATCTGTATAGTATGATCAGCTTACTGTATCATCAAAAAAGACAGGGGGGTTGCAGATTCTTGGAACAGAGTAGCCTTTGTGTCTGGTCAGATGCATTCAGCTCACATTAGAAAGCATTGCACTTAGCCTCAGACCAGCTAGCATTCACCACTCCAATCGGCTTGTGAAATGTTGGATGTGTGATCAGTACTTTATCAAAAGAAAATTCATTGAACAATATATGACAAGATCACTATAGCAGAACCATGATGACAGTAATCATCAATCTGCAAATTGTCCGCTCTGCCAAAGAAGCTGCAGTAAGCTACGCTAAGCGGTGCTGCCTGCCTACCTGCCTCCCTCCCCACAAGACACAACACGGTACTATTTCTGGAGGAAATAAACCAGCTGTGATTCGTTCTCCAACGAGGGGAGAGAGAGAGGGAGAGGGAGAGGTAGGGAGTTACCGGAGTTAGGGGCAACTGCTGTCATGATCCATGCTGCGCGCCAGCAACTAAACCAAAACACCCTTGTTTTCGAGTCCCCCCGTTATATTTCAGTATATTAGGTTGAAAAGGTCATACAAATGATCTTTTTGTTCAGGCTACAGATGACAGAAGACTGTGTAATAGCAGCTGATAGGTTTGGAGTTGTTAGGACGATGCCATTACGGGCAAAAACGTTTGCAGTTATAGTTCTACTTCAAATGGCGTTTTCTCAGCTTTTTGGCTAGAAAGCAGCATTTTGGCGAATTCCACTTAATTTCAACAGATGATTATGAAAGAACGGAAAGGGGTAGAGAGACACCGTTTTTTTCTGATGACAGATGAGCGTCTAATCTGTGTTTTGATAGGTATGGTGTTGACATAGACACAGAACTCAATTTTCTGTGAGCCTCCAAAAAACACCCAAAATGCTGAAAAATCGCTGGCACTCCGAGGTACTCTTTTATGAAAATGGCTGGCAGCCAATGAGTTAAAATGAATGAAAAATGAACGAAATAACAGTCGAGTGGCTCCCCCAGCTGTGATCCGGTTCCCATCGTTCACTTCAGGGAGCCGTTCAAAAGAACCGGCTCGTTCGTGACACCGACACACCTCTACTCTGTGTTCTCCCATGCATGAGAGCATATTTGTTATGACAGCTCATTCGGTCATTGAGGGGAAAAAAAGAGGGGTTGGGCCAGAGATATAAACCCTAAATGCATTTCTCATAAATCAACACACAGTTCCTCTGTGGACTAGCAGCATTCCATCTGATTCCGTCAGTATTTACACACGTGTGGACTGGGCGAGTGAGTGGGGGCAAGGCGCTGTCGTGTCCAATAACTCAAACCTGAACACAGGTTGCTGGTGCTATTCATGAGTCTCTGCTTTAACCGCTGAAAGCTAGGCGGTGGTTGAGTGGACAGGATCTCCCTCGTGAGGTAAGGAATGGAAGGAGAGGAGACGTGCTCAGTAAATGTTGCTATATTAATTGGAGACAGTGTAGCCCTCTTCGAGCTGGGCCTGCCTTTGCGTTGAATTGCTGTAACACTTCAATATGTTTTGTGTGGGGTTGCGGAGGGTGGAGTAAGGTATTATGCCTCTTTTCCACTGCTTTGTTTTTTTAGTAGGCGTAAAGCGCGACCCGGCCGCCACTTTTTGCTTTTCGAATAGGCACGACACAGCTCAATTGTAAAGCAAAAAGTAGGTGGCCTAGTCACGCTGTGTCGAGCTGTAGGCCTACCAGAAAAACCGGCAGTGGAAAAGAGGCATTAAGGTATCAGAGGAGAGGGGAAGGGAGGGGAGTGGAGGGGAAGGGGGACAGAGGAAGAGGTGAATGAAATTTGGTGGTGCTGAAAATTTAAAGGGGCACATAGACATGCCACATGGTTGATATGATACACATGGTTATGTCGGAAAGAAACTGACAGATTTTATCACTTTCAACCTGCGTCCACCAGCTCACAGACAGGCCTTCAGCTGTCCAGAGCTGTAAGTGGTCTTGAGTTGAATTGAAGTGGACATGCCTCTCCACTGGAGCCCCTGCTCCGCAGCCACACTGGCTGGCTGACACCACTGAGCTACAAGTGAGCTTATGTCCATTTGGCCGACATCCATGCAGCTGGGAACCAGCAGCAGCTGAGCTGTGGAGAATGGCTGTTGTTTGAGTGGCTTTCAATCTGTGCTGTAAGTCAGTCAGTCACTGGTTCACTCAACCTAAAAGTGAGTCCCTGGTTCACTTGATTTGATAACTGAGGCATTGACACACTCAAGGTAGGGTAAAGCAAAATATGTGTCGTATTTTGTACATAGAGAGGCACTTAAAGATGCGTCACAAAAAAAGGCTAGGGTACATGTTTCTTTAAGGATTTTAATTGTTGCACTCTGCTCAATTGTATTTGTCTATGATACTGAAAAAAACAATCAGCTTGCTATTGTGTGTTGTGTTCCTTTGGCTGTTGCGCTATCCATGGTCCTGCATAAGGGCTTGGTTACACTATTACGCTGTCCATGGTGCTAAAAATCGCCTCTAGCTGCATTCTTTACTATGGCTGTGAAACTGCTGCGTGTGGTCAGCAAAGTCTTCCTTCTTTTTTGCCACAGGGCCACGCTGGTTTTATGTTTCATTGTCAACATTATTGAATGCTGCTTCAGCTGAGTGCGAGTGGCCGCAAGGTTGCACATTTGATTTCAGGGGAGTGTGCATACTGATAGGATAAGTTGTGCAGGCACTAGCTTAGCTTAATGAATTGCATAGCACTTTTTGTGCGTATGGGTATGTGTGTGCATGGGTATGTATGTACACCAACATGCTGCACACTGAACCCCCCCTACATGCCCGGAATGGATGGTCTCCCATCCTCTGATGTTGATGTTGTTTGTGCGCCATGTCCGATTAGATTACATATTTAAAGAAATAAAAAGGAAAGAAAACTCCCTGTGTGGCAAAGGGGAGATTGTGTGTTAATGGAAATAGGAGAAGGGGTATAGCTCCCTGGGGCTGTTTTCCTTCATTAATAAAACATGTGGTAGGGGAAGGACAATTCTCATTCAACTCCTTCTAACAAGCAGAAACTCTCACTTGAAGAATAGGCCCCTAAGGCAGCATTCCGCAACGCAAGCTATCACCACGCAAAATGATTTGATCAAGTCATTATGCCAGGTCATTACAGATTGCACTCCCATACTTGATGTTGCTCAATCGCGGCCATTAAGACGTCTCCACTAATTTGACTATAAAAGTGAAAAAACTAAACAAAACTGTGATTGTGACTATGTCTGTATGTGCAGTGAATGTCTGCATTGAATAGAGCCTAAACCACTGAAGGATCTGAACCAACCTAATAGGGTCATTCCAGCTGGAATCAGCAAATTTCTGAAAAATCTCCCACTTGACCCCCTCGGATTTGCCTGAAAAAAATGTATATGATGGCTTAAACATCCAATAGATCATATCCACAATATCAGAACTCAGCTCTGGATACTTTTGGCACAAAAAATCTGTAAATAAGTACACCCCCTACGCTTGTTTTAGCGACATTGCATGAGTGACCATGTTCAGACTCAATTATCTCCAGAACTATTTGTGTCAGATTCATTATATTTTCAGGGCTAAGAGTCCCAGACCTGAATATCATATATTACAATTTGCAGCACTGTAAGTCAAATCACACCGTAATAATGTGCCTCTACTTTTTGTAGATATCATATGTTCTAGGGTTTCCAAATGTCTGTAAAAACCTCAAAGTTCTACATGTAAGGTTCATCCTTGGTAAATGGTCTGATATTTACCATGACTTTCACATCATAGTATATCTAACAAAAGGCTCCAATGGTTGTTGAGATACAGAGGTCCAAAGATGGGAAAACATTAATTTGCACCAATGTTTGGAGCAATATTTCCAATCTATGACACTAGTTAGGAACTTTCTGTTTGGTGTTTCTGAAAGAGGATGTTTTTTTTTAACAACATATAAAAAAATTGGGATGGTGTTTTGCCTCATTCTTTTTATAACGGACTTCAAAATCTCAATTGGCTACAATTACTTGAAGCTATGAGGACCATGTCACCAACCAACTTGTCGCAACTCTCAAATCCATGGCTCTGATGTCACCTTAATAGTGAAAACAAGATGGCTACCCTGTGAATGACAAAGCAAATTCTAGGGAAACCATAACACTTGTAAATGAATTGATTGATGCCACACAGCAAGAATAGCACATTGCACATGGCTTTGATAGACATTAATTATTTTAATTGTAAAATCATAATAATCATCATCATCATTTTAGTAGTAGTAGTAGTAGTAGTAGTGGTAGTGGTAGCGGTAGTAGTAGTCTTGGAATAAAGTGATGAAATAGGAGAGGATTAAAGAATTGTAGCACTCTTGTTTGCAACAAGGACTCCCATCCTAACTAGTCTTTCAATCAGCACCTGTAACTTTATATTTGCTATGAAGCTTGTGTCTTACTCGTTAAGTTATCAGCTGTATTGCAAAATAATTATTGCTAAATAACTTAATTCATACTGGCTAGAGATTCCCTCAGACTATTTTGACAGCATGGTCCTGGAGTTTTAGTTAGAAGAGTTCGCTTGCATGCAGTATTCAATATCAGGTGAATATTGAAGGCACAGAAGTTCATATTGGCACCAGACAACCATGTGATTCTTGTCACATTGTTGCGATCTAATTCAGCTGCTTGCATCATTGTAATAGTATCCCACTGCAATGCTGACAAGTGGATTGCAGTTTAGCAGCAGTGATTACAACAATCATGGTTTGGATGCTTGTACACAATGTTCATTACTTGTAAAGTTCATCATCACATTGATCCAGGTGAGATGATGGAAGCCGAAAGGATGCTTTGCAGCATGCAAAAGCGTTCAGATATGGTGGTGGATTGGGGGCGGGGCACAGTTCTACAGTCAGGGTACCTCTGTCGTGGTGACTGTTGGCGGGGGTGGGACTGTTTTATGGTCGCATAGGAAAGTAAAAGTTGATTAGAGATGACACATAGGAGGAGATAGTTTGTAAAGAGGTATCCTGATTGTAGAACTTCCCGCCCCCCATCATCCTCCCCTGACCGAAGTGCCCTGAGCATGGTGCTGGTATCCTTACTGAAATCAATACTTATGTTGTCATTGTCCTTCAAGGTACCAATTTCATTGTACCTGTACAATGACAATAAAGTTTCATTCAAAGTTTCATTCAGGTGTTCCTCATTGAATTGCCAATGACGGATGGTTGCACACAACAATATGAATGCAGATACATAATACACCATCAATGACAATGGCAAGCTACCTTATAAAGTCAACTCATAAGATGCAGCTAGTGATTGAAAGTTAAGTGTGTATAAAATCATTTGTCACAGGCCAGAGCATTGAAAGTTCCTGACTTGTTTAATACATTTCATTTTTTTTTTTCAAATATTAAATCACCATCAAGGAAGTCAAGGTTGCATCAAGGAAATCATATCAACACCTTGTTTTATTTCCAGAGGTTGTTTTTTTATGACTTCTCTCAAAATGGTACTTCTCTCAACCATCTTGAATTTATTGCTAACGTAGCGCCAGTGAGAACATGTTGCGTAGTCACTTGATCATCTGGCCGATAGTACACTTAAAAAGATGAGGCCAGAATCCCTGAAAAAAATCTGAAATACTGAGCTGAACAAACAGCTTTGCCTGGGCCCGGGATAAAGTCGTCTGAAGAGACCCCTTCCCAATACATGCAATGTAATGAGTACCCAATCTTGATTCCACCATGTCCTTGGCCCAGAACAATTCACCACTTCCGCTTCCCTCTGCACTATTTGATCACAGGCTTATGTCACACCGCAATGCGCTTTACGATAATTAAAAGGAATGAGGCAAATTATCCATTCTATTTTTTTGCTATGTTGTTAATAAAAATATCCTCTTACAGACACAACAAAAAACAAGTTCACAGCTGGTGTCATACTTTGGAGGTATTGCTCTAAAAAATGGTGGGGTTTTTTTTCATGACGCCACTTTGGATGGATTTGAGGGATGCATGCCACACTGCATTGAGATTTGAAAAGGCATTATACAAATAAAGGGGCAAAACACCATCCCAATTTTTAGATATGTTGTTAATAAGAATATCTTCTTCGAGAAACAACAAACAGCAAGTTCACAACCGCTGTCATATATTGGAAATATTGCTCCAAACAATGGTGTTTTGTTTCCTTCCCTTGATGCTGACTTCCTGGAACTATTTTGGAACTATGCCATTGGCTCCATGAGCCGCCATCTTTGTGTGAAAATGGAACACAAAAATCAAGGGGATTGGCCACCTTCTTAGGATGGAATTGAGGGTTAAGTCAGATATACTGAAATACTGAGCTGAACAAGTATAAAATCACCTATTTAGTATCAGAGATTTTAGGTTTTAGTGTACACTGACTTGGGTATTCATTTTAGGTGTAGTAAAACCAATCTTCCTAAGGTAACAGGGCTCCTAAGGTACACATGCATGTCACACAGGAATGAGTTTTTAAAATTCATTATAAAAATAATGGGGCAAAACACCATCCCAAATTTTAGATATGTTATGAATAATAATATTATCTTTCAGAGACACCAAACAGCAAGTTCACAACTGGTGTCATAGATTGGGAATATTGCTCCAAATAATGGTATAAATTAGTTTTTGCCCATTTTTGGACCTCTGCATCTCAACAACCATTGGACCCTTATATCAAATATGATGTGATGTGAAAGTCATGGCACATATCTGACCATGTACCAAGGATGAACCTTGAATGTTGAAATTTGAGGTTTTTATGGACATCTGAAAACCCTTGCAATTTTAATTTCAAAGAAAAGTAGAGGGCTATTATTAAGGTGTAATTTGACATACAGTGCTGCAAATTGTAATGTATGCTCATCAGGTCTATGACTCTTAGCCCTGAAAAAAATAATGGACCTACCACAAATAGTTTTGGAGATAATTAAGTCTGCATATGGTCACTCAGGCAGTGACGCCAAATCAGGGGGAGGGGGTGTCCTTATTTACAGATTTTTTGTGGAAAAAGTATGCACAGCTGAAATCTGCAATGGTGGATATGTTCTATTGGATGTTGAAGCCATCACATATATTTTTTTCAAGCAAATCCGAGGGGGTCGAGTGGGGACCATTTGCTGATTCCAGCTGGAATGACCCAATAAAGAGTAATGGACTGTAAAACAACAATGCCTCACTCGGTCCTTAATACGCGATAAGATAATATACCTCGCCATAGCTCGCATCACTGACAAAGTTCAAGTAGCCTACATCTATGGTTTGAAACCATGTTTATAGTCCAACTATTCAACTTTTCTTTAGAGTAAATCAGTTACTGTTGGCAGGCAGTTAACAGGCTTCTTAAGTGCTGGAGGTATTCAACTAGAGTGTGCATCTTCAGGAGACTACCATCTGTGCTATTTCATGTTATGTTATATAAAGGATATTATTCATGAAGTGGATAATGTATTTGACCCAGTGGTAGGGAAATGTATGCATAGTTTACAATGAGTGTGGTAATTCAACTTGTCTATAGTCTATGGTTGTATTGTCTGGTTGAGATATCTTTGCTGTGGTAATACATGCATGGAATGTAATGTTTGTGGTGCACTAATGTGTGTGTGCATGCATGGTGGATGATGTATGTGACGTCTTTTTTTCTGTCTGTCTGTCTGTCTGTCTGTCTGTCTGTCTGTCTGTCTGTCTCTCTCTCTCTCTCTCTCTCTCTCTCTCTCTCTCTCTCTCTCTCTCTCTCTCTCTCACACACACACACACACACAGAGACACAGACACAGCCACACGCACAAACCCTCTTCCAAGTGCTTGTGGGACTGCTCAATGACTGTGTCTGTCTTGCTAACCCTTGTATTAACCACATTAAAGTTCCCCTGAGTTGCTGAGCTCACAGAAGGCAATTACCAAACACAACATTATTAATTAGCCCCTGAACTCCGCTAAAATAAGGAGATGCCACACCACAGGCTTTCAAGCTGCTCAATGCATTGGAGGTAGTGGAGCCGAAGAATTAGCTATGTGTTATCCAGTGGAGTACATCACAGCGTTATTGAAAAGTGCAAATGGTGGAGAGGGAAATGTAATGCCAGGTTGGAAACAATACAGGGGCAGAAGGGAAGCAGGACTCTTAACCAGCCCACTATGTAAGGGCCTTCTCACACCAGAATGGCCGCCGTCAGCAGGACGGAAGTGGTTACCGCCAGCGGTGGCGGCGCAAAAATAGGCTACATGGGAAGAGATCTGCACCTCTTGAAGACTTGTCTTCGCACCATCCTCTGAATGTAATAGATCCTGAACCCACTCCTGCTAGTGTTAAACCCATCCTTACAACTCCTAGACTTTCATAACTTTATATTGTGAATAATGTTCTCATGTTTCCAGGGACCAGCCCTTGTACATTAGGAATTGACATGCTTAAATATTGCAAAAACAGTAGTAGAAGCTCAAGTAAATTCACTAAAAGAAGAAGAAGCAGAAGACGAAGAAAAAGAAGAAGGCCGATTGAATGTAAGATGTGCATGTGGCTGCATACTCCTCTCCTGCCCTTCTTGAAGTCTTGTCTTTGCACTAACCCTCTGAGTGTAATCGATCCTGAACCCACTCCTGCTGGTGTTAAACCCATCATTACAACTCCTTGAGTTTCATAACTTTATATTGTGAATAATGTGCTCATGATAGCAGGGACCTGCCCTTGTACTGTACATAAGGAATTTACATGCTTAAGGGCCCTTGAGCTGAACCCAACACATGGACTAACTCAGAGTTTTATCTCAGTGAGTTACTTGGAAATGTTCCAAAAACAGTATAGAAGCTGAAGTAAATTCACTAAAATAAGCAGAAGAAGAAGCAGAAGCAGAAGAAGAAGAAGAAGAAGAAGAAGAAGAAGGGATTCTGAACCCACTGCTAGTGTCAAACCCAGCATTATAGCTCCTTGAGTTCCACAACTTTATGTTTGAATAATGTGCTCATGATAGCAGGCTCTATGTTCCTATAGGGACCTGCCCTTACACATGAGGGATATGGAGAAATTGACATGCTTAAGGGCCCTTGAAACATTGTGTCTGTGTTGGAAGATCCACTTTTTACAGTAAGTGGGACGATAATAAGCTGAACCCAGCACATGAACAAGCTCAGAGATTACTTGGAAATATTCCAGAGAGTAGTAGAACCTGAAGTAAATTCACTAAAGGAGGACGAAGAAGAAGACTGTTTGAATGTAAGATGTGCATGTGGCAGTACTCTCCTACTCTCATCCACTTCTTGAAGTCTTGTCTTTGCACTAACCCTCTGAGTGTAATCGATCCTGAACCCACTCCTGCTGGTGTTAAACCCATCATTACAACTCCTAGACATTCACAACTTTATATTGTGAATAATGTGCTCATGATAGCAGGCTCTATGTTCCCAGGGACCTGCCCTTGTACTTAAGTGATGCCTTGGGGAATTGACATGCTAAAGGACCCTTGAAATATTATGTCTGGGATGGATGATACACTTTTTAACTGTCAGTGGGAAGGAACTGAGCTGAGCCCAACACATGTAGCTCAGTTTTACCTCAGTGAATTACTTGGAAATGTTCAAAAGAGTCAATTTGATGCTGTGGGAGCCAGAAGTGGCCCCGCTGCACCCCTTTATTCCACAAAAAAAGATGTGCTAGCTAATCTGTAGTAAAACTAAGACATTATCTTTTTTGCCTTTAAATGTACAGGGGTCTTTCTATTATCTATGTGTTTTCGTAATGAATCCGCTACCAGATAGCGTGTGGTGCAACTTCAACATTAAACTAAGCAATATAGCATAATTATCTATTCAGAGTGGTCAACCATTGCCCACATTTTTCTTTCTTGATACTGGAAAAACAAAGAAACACAAGCACAGACGAAATAAAAAGATTTTATCGTTCCAAGTAAAAAAAAAAACACACACACACACACACATATTTTAAAGTGGAATGACAACATGATGACAGTGATGCTGTGAACTCATGTGCATGTGGCCTTGATTTTTGCAAAGAAATAATACAACATTTTTCCCATTACGCACATGAAAATATCAAAGTGTGTGCCAGTGCTGAATACTAATGGCTGCCTGCGTGATGGCAAGTTGTGGAGATCATGATAGCTTCGTTCTCGTCTGCTTTGTCTTCGCGTGACTGGTCATTAAGGGGAGAAGTGCTGTGAAAAACAATTAGCCTTTGATCTGTGGCGAATCAATGGGAATACACTCGGACGTCGACCCATATACCCACTCTCCTCTCCTCTTTCCCCTTCTCCTCACTTCACTCATCTCATTTGCCCTCCTATCCTTACCTCACCTCTCCTCTCCTGTCCGTGTGGAGGGCCATAATCACTGCTCTGCTGTCCAGCTACATTTCCTCTCCTGGCACATTGAGAATGACTCTTGTGTCAGTCAAGAGGTCACGGCTTCAGCACACACACTTATCCAATATGCATGCAGATATACCTGTACATGCAGACAGAGACACATTTGCAGTAAGACAGACATACAGACAGACAGACAGACAGACAGACAGACAGAGACAGACAGACAGACAGACACACACACACACACACACATGCTGTCAAGCATGTATGCACACACACCCACACTCTCTCTCTCTCTCTCTCTCTCTCTCTCTCTCTCTCTCACTGAGAGGAGAGGCCCCTGTGACATGAGCATGTGGCCAATGGCAAGGACACAGACCCGTGGTGGGCCCCACTTCTCCCTCCTGTCTGATGGATTCACCGGCTCTGGCTTACAGCACAGGCAACTGTGACACACAGAGAAACACTCGTACACACACACACACATGCGTGCGTCCGCGCGCGCACACACACACACACACACGCACACACACACACACACACACACACACACACACACACACACACACACACACACACGCACACACACACACAAGAAACCACATAGCAGCACACAGACATAGCTTTCATGCCACTCTGCACCACGCGGGAAGGCAGAAGGTCACTGGGACTTTATGTCTTCATTATTAAAATGGAATACCACTTCTGGCATGCTCTGTCCCTTTGTATAACGTGTACAATGCATGATATTGATCACAGCTCATATAGGGCTTTCAGGCCGATCAGAACGGAGCCGGAGGCGCACCATTTACGTTCGGCACTAAAGTGCTGGTCTGCGAACCGCCCGTGTTCATACCGGGCTCCGAACTTTACCCGCACGTGACTGTGTTACCCGGATGAACCTGCTGACGGCCACGCTGTCGTCACGGTTCGCGGAGAAAAACCTAGTATTTTTCTGGTTCGCGAATGCTAAAATCTGTGGCGTGAACATGACAGCCGGTTCGCGATTAGGTGCGGGAACGGACACCGGCACGGTTCTCAGTCGGCCTGAATGCGCTCATAGTGAGCTCGATCACATGGCCTCATCAGCAATGTTCCCTCTAATTTTTTCGGTGCCTGAGCAAATGCACTATATCACTGAGCAGAGCCAATAACCTCGGTGAGCGGGTCGGAAATTTCAGATCTTGGGAAGCAAACATTTTTCTTACCGAACAGTCTGACTGACCTTCTGGCTAACTGGGTTTTATGGACCTTCTTATCAGTAGGCTAGTGGTTCGTTTAGTTCATATGTTTTCAAGACATTTCCACTGCGTGGACAAATGCTTTCATGAACACCATTTTGACGAATGTAAACCATCTCTTTGGCAGAAAGCAGCACGCACTTCCAATGATGCCAATAGCGCGAGAGATGTTGCCACTCGCAAAGCTATGACAGGCATCCATTAAAATCGGTCCAGATGCTCGACACCGTTATCAACATTCATATCAGATTTACGATCGAGCTCTAGGACAGCTAGAACTTGTCTTCTATCCATTGTACAGAGATGGATTTAGGCTTTTTGTGTAGGCTACTTAACACAACCGAACGCCGTAGATTAGGCTGCGAGTGACAGCTGTTACAACGTTGTCCAGTCTCTGTTTTGAAGATCAGCATTCGAAGCGCGGCGTATCCGCGCTCTGTCTGATCGCTATTAAAAAAGCAGCTGGAGGCGCAATGCTGATTGTAAGCAGAAGTCCGCGTCTCGTGTGATCGCTTAAACTGCTGTAAGATAGATGTTTCATATGTAAAGAATATGTTTGATTTCGATTGGATGTTATAAAGCTACAATGAGTGGAAAATTCGGTCAACAATTAACTGCCTCTCCACACAAATTTGCCGCCTTGTTTTACCTGCGCTGCATGGATTTGCTCTGCGCTGAGAACGTGAGAGCAGTGCGCGATTGCGCAGTCGCGCAGCTTAGAGGGAACATTGCTCATCAGTATAGTGGGTGCTAGACGTAATTATCTGACAGAAAAAATTTAATGAAATTTGTAGGGCAAAGACCATAGGAATGAGGAAGTAATAACCAGCACATGGTGTTTATTTTAATAAGTTTCATCGATGCCAAATGAGGCTTACTTGCTTTACTTAAACCCGTCATGCCATTCGGCACATAGGGCAGCAACAAAGTCTCTCCACTTCAATCTGTCTGTAGCCAACTTGTCGATGGTACCCAGCTTTGACAGTGTGGCTGGAGCTCCTTCTCGATGGTCCGGCACTCATTTTAGGCTAAGGGGCTCCCATTCTTTATTTGGCCTTCTAGGGTCCAGTGTAATGCGACTTTTGGAATTGCGTTGAGTTCCATCCTGGGTACATGTTCGATCCAGGTCCATCTGCGTTTCCTGACTATGTATTGCACATTGTCTTGTTAAGTGATGTTGAGGACCCTAGGTATTGCTGGAGATGGTTTTGGGCCAGTAGATATAGGATTTTGCGCATGCATGATGTATGGAAGGTGGAGAGTTTGTGCATGTCACCTTCTGTTGCCCTCCAGTTGATATGCTCTGTGATTTGCACTCTGCGTGAGAGAGCACTGCCCAGACAGTAATTGCTGGGGAAATCAAATTATTTTTTCCACTTTCGCCGAAATCTCTGGCGTGGCGCCGCTGGGTTGCATGAATCCACGCGAATCCAGGTATCAGTGCTGTCAGATTCGGACAATGGCTGGGTCGCCAGGAAAACGCTTCCACACACTTATTTAACCCTCGGGAATGCGGGCAGACACTTAATTTGGCCTGGGGGTGGCGTATCCCTTTAAGTTTATGGTTAGCGTGCCTAAGGGGAATGGTCGTTATCTTCTGAATGTTTTCTGTAGCTCCAAATGCGAATGGTTTTATTTTGTGTACAATAGACTCAATTTATGTCTAGAATGGTCCACTCATTTCTTTTCAATTCCTTCAGGATTTTTTCAAAAGCACATATTTATATATGAAGAGTTCAGATGCAAAACCCCCTAACTCCATTTCTGAAGACCTGCACTTCTATATTTTTAGAGAACCCCGTTGTTGGTTTGGTTTACATTCATGTACTTGATAATACAAATAAATATTTATATTACATAAATAAAATAAAAAATGGGCAATTTTAATAGCTTTGTATTAAATAAAAAAAAGATTATTTTCTGAAAAAGCACTTAGGGGGTTTTGCATCTGAACTCTTCATATATAGTAAATACCATGACACTGGGTGCATCCCAATATGTGACCTTGCCTCCTCCACTTGTGCTTGTCTCCCCGTCCCGCCTTCTGGCCCCTCCTCCGTGGAGAAAACGATAAAGTTTCCCAGCTATCAGCCTCGCGACAACAACTTTTGAGGGACTATTTTTCATTCACCATCCCAATTGCAAATGAGAAAAAGGCTTTACAATTGAGCTTTTGCAAGATATTGAAATATAATGCTGTTGTCAGTGATGTCATCATGACGAGAAGCAAGTGGAGGAGGCAAGTGGAGGAGGCAAGGTCACATATTAAAACGCACTCACTATCACATATGTGGCAGACTCAGCTGCCTTCTGAATGTCGGTCTCTCTCCATGTCTCTTGCTTTGTCTCTCTCTTTCTCTCTCTCACCCACACACACAATGTATAATCTCACAGCCTCTGTCTATTGACATGCCCCCTGACTCCAGCTATCTCTTCCAAAATCAAAGTACAGCTGTGACATTTGGAAATGTCAACAGTGTTGCCAGATGTGTCTGACCAAATCCCGCCCAAAAGGTTCTCAAAAACCGCCAAAATGCGCTAAATTCCGCCCAAATTCAACAAATTACATTGACTTCTATGGGCCCAAAACGGCTTAAAAAAACGCCAAATGGCCAATTTTCCCCGTTTTTGCCCGCCGACGCTCATCCCAATTGCCCAATTGGGCGGGCACCCGCCCAATCTGGCAACACTGAATGTCAATAACACCACCTGTTGTGTGAGATGATGAGTATTTTGTCATGGAAAGGTGATATAGTAACTGTTGCGTCTACCACATGTGTTGAATTTATATTTACATGGTTTGTGTTTCTCATATGACCCCAGCCATGGGCGTGTGACATGCCCCTGCGGTGAGTCAAAGGGAACCCTGTAGCGCACCTTTTTGCAGTGGGCTGTCTGACAGATGTCTCTCAGCATCAATTCTAAATTCAGACATATTCAGAATTTTTTAAACCTTGTCAAATTTGCTTGCTAAGACGTGGACATGATAGTGAAATGTTTTAACAAAGATTTTCTAAACCTTTAGTCCAAGACCCGTATGGTTTGCAAATGTAAGGAATATTAAAAATATTATAAATAGTGCATTGCCCATAGTACATTGTACATTTATGATTAATAATACTCATTTATGTCTTTTAAACAATATTATATTTTTTAAAAGACATAAATGAGTATCATTAATTATCAATGTACTGCACATCTTAACCAAATAATTTATTCAGTTGGCTATGGGCTTTTTCTTCTGTGAGTTTTTTGACTCCCAGAGGACGCTAGCAGGTGAGAGAACATTAAGTCCAGATCCAGTTTTGAACCTGCAATCTCCACTATGGGATGCAGTCATTGTACCAAGTGAGGTAAAAGATAAGGTCCTAGATCAGTCAGTGTGGTCTATCGATTTGAGTTGGGAGGGTTACGGTATTCAAGTGCATAGCAAATATTGGAATATTATTGCAATTCAGGACCACTGTGCTGTGAAGAGGAAGGTGAGATTTTACTTCATATGGTTTGAATTGACCTTTATTCAACATGTTTTTGTATTTTGGAGGTATTTGTATTTGTGTTGTATTTTCGGGGTATTTGGTGTCTTTGAGTGTTGAATTATCATTGTAAATTTTACAGTAGGTCCTCTAGGGGTGCGTTGACAGTGATCAGAGAAAGCAAATTACCTGTCCAGACACCACATTTTATTTCAGAGAGGAAGAGGATAGTTTTGTCCAAAGCTTCACTGTCATTTGATGTTCCCAAGTGGTCGAGCTTTACCGGGCTCACTGATTCAATGCCCCTGAGCGTATACTCAACCCAAGACATCGGTTAAAAAAAAAAAAAAACCTCAAATATCTCTAGCAGAGTTTCTCTTATTTTCTGCCAATTAAATGGCCGCTTTCCCTGCATTACTTAGATACAACTCCTCTTGTGCATGCTCTGTAAGCCACTGCAGCAGGTTAATGGAAAAGGAAACTGTGGCAGGATGTGCAGGAAGGCAGCCAGTTCTGTCATCCAAGTTAATTGAGAAATTGACCTCAACTTGGAGCCGTTCGTTAGGCACCACAGACCCACGCCCCTGCAGTACCATGCCTTCATCTTTTAATGTAATAAAGCCATGTTATATATTACATCATATTATATTATATTATATTATATTATATTATATTATACTGTATTATATTATATTATATTATATTATACTGTATTATATTAAATTATATTATACTGCCTCTAGCCAAAGCATCCAGCAGTTCCACCTGCTCACACCCCCTCAGAACTTGGCCCAAAAAATTGTCTCTGCACGCCACTTAGTAACCCTCCTCATCCTTCACCTCAATGTCAGCCAACAGCTGGGGACATTTGTGCTGGCTAAAGTAATCCCAGCAATGTACGGATCGATACACACTGCAAAACCTGTTCACACACAAGCATCCTTCAACGCATGTACGCACACCTGCATGTACGCACACAAACATGCCAACACACATGCGCACAGGCAGACACACACGCATGCACGGATGCAAGCACGCACACACGCACAATTTCAAAATGTCACATTGTGGTATGGGAATGTCAGAGAATCTCCTGTGTAGTTGTGTAGTGTATAGTTTTCCTTACAAATCTTAAGATGAGCTCACAGAAATATGTAAAAGAACACAAACACTTAACACCAAAGTCACAGATTTCAGCGATATCAGACTTAAAAAAATTGAAATAGGGAATTGAATTAAAGTGTTAAAGGGACCTGTACAGGAAATGGTCAAAAAAGGTACTGCAACTATGCTGCTCATTGAAACCGGGTTGCCTATTGCCAAATTTGATCTTTACATGAAAGTTTACTAAGTAATAAACAAATATTTTCGAGTATGGTCCAAGTACAGTCATTTTTGCAGCTAAAAATGGCTATTTTTGGAAATTCAAAATGGCGGACCATGGAGAAGATCCCCCTTTTCATGTGTGACCGTGAAGAAATGCACACGACACAACTAGGATCTTATCTGATAGCAAAAGTAGATTTGAGTTTTATTTGTATAAGGAAAGAAAAAGTAGAAAAATACAAGTGTCCACGTTCTGGACATAAAAGAGCCTCAAAAGGAAATAAAATGAAAACAACCAGAAAAATATTTTTACAGGGTTGCTCTTTTTATCAAATGAAAACACTCGTCACAGTATACTGCCTCAAAACCCCAGGAGGCTATTCTAAATAGGCGATTACAAAATCGTTGAGTAGTTGCAAATGCAAGTCTGAACTACTAGCCATCAAATCTGTACCCCATAGTAACCACGGTACAAACGGTAGTGGTGATACTGGAGATGAGAAACGCACATTATAACATTAGTACACCACAACCACAGTTCACTCTAGAAAGGTGCTTAACACTTTTCAAGAAAACCTTTTCACTTACTCAATGCACACCGCGCCACACCAGCGCGTGATCACTGATCTTTACTTCACCGGACACCGAGGTTCCCTAGGTTGGGTGATACAGTATACAATCCATTTCAGTACTAATCACATCACAGTGTAATACATGGAGAGATTCCTAATATTGTGACTTAAGTACTTAACGCCACCATATTTACACGTACACTTACATGAACTCAACCTTAAATGATATTTACTCGTGGCGCGGCTAGGTTGAGACAGGGTAAACCATGCTGCAGTCAGGCAGCAAATCTGCATGTGAATCTAGGTCCATCTGTTACTTAGCGAACTATTTCACATTATCTTCAGTTCCAATTCCTCATTTTAACTAAATGTAACAATATATTTTAACTAAATTAATGAACTTACAATCATTCTCGGGAAGATGATTTCGTGTCTCGCTTGCGCTTTCAAGGTTTCCTCATGAACCGTTCACTAAACCGGAAATCCCGCCCCAGCATTAAGTCACTTCCGGTTTTGAATAAAATTAAATCCCAAAATATTGAAACAAAATAAAATCATCAAAAACCTTAAATATGACCCGGTTACACATGTATGAAAAGTGCAATTTTTCCAGTCATAATGAATACTTAGAATTTGATGGTGGTGGTAAGTATTCATGAAAAAGGTAACATTAGTGAATGGGCGGCATGAATTCTGGAAATAAACAACTAAAAATCTCACACAGTCTCCCTTTAAATCTACTTTAAGACTTAAAGTGTGTTTTGACAAATTTGCTGCACCATTTACTCCATTGAACCTGATGAGGTAGATGGACTGTGTTGTTACCGAAAAGCACTGCAAACCTAACAGGAACCCACCACAAACTTGATCCAACCAGCGTGGATTCAGCAGTACACAGGTCTATTATTACTCAGTTACCTGTGTGTCTTAGGGGAACTGTTTTTTTAATTATTATTTGTACATGTACTTTTGACAGCTCTGTAAGTTTTTTTTTCCCCCTATAAATGCCATTGGGAATCGTCCCATTGCAACAGTCTGCCTCTAGGGCCAGAGTTCACCTAAAAACTCAGGCTCTCAGTAGAGGCACTGAATCACTGGGACACCTCTTTTTGACCACTTTTGGAGCACACATTTATTCCTCATTTTCTTCTGCTTTGAAATAGTAATAGTTGTAGCAATAGTATAGGTAGCAGCTGCAGCTGCAGTAGTAGTAGTTGCAGTAATCATATTGCAATAGTAGTAATAGTAGCAGCAACTGAAGTAAATACACGTATACTAATTATAGTAATTTACGGGATGTAGCAGTAGAAGAAATTTAGATGGCTTCAGGCTTATGAGTGGGAAAATGGGCCTCTCAGACTGGACACAGGCATTCAGAGGTTATTTCTGGTTACTCTCGGAGCAGCGACTTTGACATGACTCCTTTGTTGTCAAGATGCTTTTTATCATTTTTATCCCTGAGTTGCTGAAAGTTTTGAAAACTTTTTTTTTTTTCATTTCATCTATTTCCTGATTTTAATGGGTTGTCTGTACATCCTGGACAAAAATAGTCCAAACATTATATTGAGGGAGTTTGCTTGTCTTGGAGATAATTGGAGTCAAGCTGGGAGAGTTATGATCCCTTGGAGAGAAACAGGAGGCCGACACGGCCAAAGGAATTATCCACCAATCTGCTCATGTCTTGTCCGCTGTGCCCACTGTAATGCCCCCTCGCTGTGCTAATGTGCCCCCAAGGACAGTGCAACCACTTCTAGATGCCGAACTCTTTCATTTCCTCTGTCATCATGCAGGCTAAACACAGATGGTGGTCATTTTCATGGGCCATTTTTTATTACCGGTTATTGGTATTTAAAATAACTACTTTCTATATTGTCCTTATTATATATACACAAGTAAAACATTATCATAGTTTCGCCTTAGTTATTCAATGGTACCTATCATCATCTGCATCATAATTAGTTTCCACCGATACTGAAATACTGTGACACCTGCGGCTTTAACACTGTTACTGACATTAATGATGGGAGTTCACACTACCCTTCTTGGAAAAAGGGAAAAGTTGACTCAGGAGAACATTACTGGCTCCAACTGAACTGGAGGAATAGGTCTTTATGCAGCACAGGCTGTCCAGTACATGCTTAAAGGGGTATGCCACTATTATGGGGCTTAATAAAATCGTTGGCCAGGGTTTATAAAGGTGGTAAAGTGTCTTATTTTTCATGTAAGCCCTTGTCTTGCTTTCAGACAAGTTAAAAGAGGGAGCAAGTCGCTAAGCTAGTGAAAGTCAATGGATCCGTGTAGCATGCCGTACTTGGGCGTCAGCGGCGCGAGAGCCATAAAATTGAGTGGAATAGGTGATAATGCAGTTTACGGCCCTGATTCTATCTTATTTCCATATAACTACTCAATTGTTTCCAAGGTAATTAAGCAGAAATAATACAAGGATGGTCGTTTCTATGCAATAACATAGGAAGAGGAAATATTGCACATTACGGCCCTGATGTAGCCTAATTAGTATGAAACTACTTCGGCTGATACCGTTTAGTTACTGACATACCTACCACCTAACTACTATGACACAGTAGCTGTTTCCATTAGCCTAATATTAACTAGAAACTGCAGCGTAACTGCACTGGAAACTGTATGGTTATTTTTGCTGTTATTCAGTCCCACCAGGAAATCGCGGGCATTTTCTCAAAAAATCGTGGTCGGAATTGCCAGATGGTGCACGAGGATTTCCAGAAAATCGCGATAAAAGTTGCGGAGCTTCTTACTGTGTTGTTGCGATTTTGTTGCGGCATGAAGTGAAAGGTGCGATTTTTGTTGCGTGTTCCCCCACGCTTGAAAGTAAAGGACACTGCCACTACCACAGTCCTCTGGTGTTTTTATATTATTTCCATTTTTATATTATAATTTTGGTCCTTAAGCAAAGCAAGGAAGCGGCCAGGGCGAGTTTTTAGCCAGAATGTCGTCGTGAAAAGTTCCATCTCTTTCATGCTGCCATTACGACACCCTTCAATGCTGTTTATGGCCGTTTGACTCTGTTTTAAATGTCATCGCCGTTTCAAATTGTAAGCATAGCCTTCAAACTTCATATCATGTCGATATCCATTCTTGACTTAAACGGTGGATACATAATTAACTGTAAGTAGGCGGGCGGATGGGCATGTCCACCCAGTTGAAGAGGGTGCGTGACTGAAATCCTGGTTAATGTGAGTCGTCTGCTACACATAGCCTGCCTGTGTTGGCGTTTAATTTCCAAGCTGGTCAAAAGCAACACAAATAAAAGCAGAGGGAGGGGTCGCTTTCGAAAGAAGGCATAGGCCTAGGTTTTTTTTGTTCACCCGCACCGTCAGCCGGCTTTAAATTACGATGATCATTCAATGTAGCCTAAGTAGGATGGAGTTCACAGATTTCCTGTTGTGAAGGGTGCTTGCTGAATAATGCTAAGAAATTATATTAATTTTGGTGCTCTTGTGAATATAAAAGACGACGAGATTGTTTTCTATAAAATACCACGTCGCCTGCAGAACGGAGGTCTCAGCTGTCAATCAATACTGTCACTCGCGCAAGGAAGAGAGAAGAAGAGGGAGAGACAGAAAGTAGTTTTCCAACTTACTCTCACAGCTTTCCAACGTGTCTGCTCTGGTTTTATTCATGATAAGTGTTCCTTGTCAGTTTGACCGCGCCAGGTTAAACGAAAGTGATTTGACGACACGGTCACCACGGTCACCAAGTGCTCGTATCCAGCCATAGCCCAATTTGCGCGAAAGAGATTACTATATCGGCCAGGCACGCACGCAGCATTCACAATTAAGGATGGAAATTACTCCTTTGTTGTGGACAAGGCATTTGCGCATCTCAATTCGGAGGGAAAATGTTGCCTTCTGTATGCGCACAAGTCAAACACCAAAGTGGTCCAGCAGGTGGACCGCTTTAGAAAAAAAACACATCTTGTTGTAGGAGCCCTATACTTGGCGTAATGTAGATGACTGTCATGAAGTGTTAATTATATATTTATGTAGGCCTAGCACATTTTAAAAATGTAGGCCTATTGGTTATGCCAGACTAGTCATACATTTTCCCTCCTGTGACCATGCGAGCAGACGCGCAATGAGAACATGGCGTTTCCTACATTCGTATTTATTAGTTTTTCCCCCCTCACCGACAACTTTGTAGGCTACATGCATAGTAAAGTGCTGGGACTGATTGCTAGGTTACTTTTTTATTGTATTTTTTTTATTGTATTATCCTTTTTGAAAGGAAGTTTGTCGACGTCAGTGAAGTCAGCGCAACATGGATTGGTTCAAAGTGTTCAAAGTTGCGGGAAATCGCGGTGATTGGTTAAAGTTGCGCTCTCGCGCAGAATTCGCGGGAATTCATTGAAGTTGCGAAAAACGACGCGATCGCAACATCGCGATTTCCTGGGGGGACTGGTTATTAATGAGAAATTATAGTGTAATTGCACTGGAAACCATATGGTTATTTTGCTGTTATTACTAATAACAAGCAGTTATTACCATAAAATTAGACTGAAATTACTGAGAAATTACTATGAAATTACCACCTTATTAGCGATCCGTAAAGTAAAGTGTTACTGAATTAAGATTACCCTCTTGTTCTACGTCTCCCCTGCTGCACTGCATGTTAAAAGCAGATCTTCAGCCCAGGGTTGCCAGATCAGGCTGATGATTTCCAGCCCAAAAAATGCTCAGAACCCGCCTAGAAGCACAAAATCCCACCCAATTCTATTGATTTCTATGGTAAAAAGTCGGCAGGTTTTTCTGCTAAATGCCCTTTTTACCCGCACACGGCCATCCTAAGCAGCCCAATTGGGCGGGAAACAGCCCAATCTAGCAACACTGCTTCAGGCTGCAACCAGTTTTGTGGTCACATAACGTAAATGTCGTAATTTCTCTCTATCTCTCTACCATCCTCTATTTTTACATCAATCTATCTGTCCCTCTGTGTTTCTCCCCCCCTCTGGCCTTCTTTATCTCAGTATTTCTGGCCGTCTTTCTGTTTTTGTCTCTTAAATCCCCAGAGTTCCTTCTGTGCAGGGACGTGCACAGGAATTTCAAAGGGCAGTTGCTCTAACCTGAAGAAAGGGCAACCCCCCCCCCAAAAAAAAAAACCCATCAACAATGAGCGGCCTTCAGAATTTTTAGGAAACTGCACCATGGGTATTATTATTTTTAGTAGTAGTAGTAGAAGTAGTATATTATTGTCATAATTATTAATATTTTTTATTGTATAGTATCCTGAATATGCGTACCATATGATATAACATGCTAGTTTTTAAACATGTAGGCCTACCTATTAATCATATCAGAGATGATCAGCCTTATGCCCACCTGCCCTAAATGTCTCCTGATCCACATTTCCTCATGTGTGGTATGTGGCTGCCCCTAAATTAAATGAAATTATGAGAAAAAGCCTTGACCTTGATAGTAAACCTGTATCAGTCACAGAGATTATCAGTCTTATGCCTTCCTGCCCTATGTGCAGAGGTCTGTGGCTCTGAGTCATCCTCATCTTAAATGAAATGAAATGATGAGTAAATTAATAGGCTAAATATGAGGATGCTTAATCAATTAACCCACTGTCATCTTTATAATCCTTGTAGCAGCCAAAGTAGACTTTAAGTTATAATAAATAGAAATAGTTAAAAATTGTTAAAAAGATCATTTAATTTGAATTTGAAATTTAATTAATAGGCATATTCCATGATTAAAATTATGAATATTATATAGGAAAGCTAAAACAATAAGAATTCACAGGTTTAGGTCATTTGTTGGGTCTTTTGTAGCCTATATTAAAAATGTGTACTGTCGCTTTAAGAATGGACGAGCCGGCTTTCATTTCAGATCGCAAAGAACCGTGGCGTGGGAGCACTAGTTCTTATATCGTCGGCTTGCTACCAAAACCGCCTAAGTCCGAATTTGTCCGAAATTAGATTTTTGCATAAACTTACTCCCCTATCACAGCTGCAACACCTTGCCTTTCTGCCAGGGCCATTGATCACTCACAACAGTCACCAGAGTCAAAAATCTGTATGTATAAAGTCACACTGCCTATGGGGAAATGAATGACAAGGGACGTAGCTATAGGGAGGACAAGGAGGGCATTTTCCTGTAGGTCTAGGGCCCTCCTGCAGGTGGCAGGGGTAGGGGCCCTATTATGACCTTGGCAGGTGGTATGGGGGCCCTATCTATTCATCCTGGGGCCCTGTGCACAATTGTTCTGCCAATGTGAATGACTTTGGTAACTTGACTTTTTGCCATTTTTGATGCAAGAAGCAGTTTATTTACATCTGTCAAGAGTTTTTTTCTCTCTCTCTCTTCAAAGACAATGGCCATGTGTCAAAACTTCATCCTTAGACATCACTGTCTGAGATAATCTTATCACACAATGGTTGTAGCCTTAATGTTAATCGATGCCATCACAGGTTTGTAGAAGACTGCTATAGACTACAGTCTTCTATTTTATGCCTTAACCTAGAGTCTCATAATGTAGATATCTAACACTGTCTGGTTGATGTCACTTCAGTTTTCACTTGGAAAAAGTTATTGTTCTCACAGTTTTCTGTTGCAGCACATTAAAGTTATCCCCACTGACACTATTCATCATTGAACTTACAATTGCAAGTCCAACTCAATGTGTAAAGAATCCAGTAGTGGGTCTATACCATGTTCTGAATGCCACAGTCATGGTGTTGAAGTGGGCGGGGCACAGTTCTAGGACCAGGTTACCTCTGTCATGGGCAGGTTTAGGGGGGTGGGACAGTTATACGAGCATGGAGAAGAGCAGAAGTTAACCAAAGATGATAAACAAGGAGGAGACTGTCCGTGAGGAGGTACAAGGACCAAATAAGTGCCCCACCCCTTCATCCTCCGCCATCACTGATGGACCCTCAACATGGAGATTGGATGCCACTGCAATGCTTTTTCTGTGAGACACTGTTAGCAGGATCTGTCCTGACATGAGTAATGAACATTTCCAATATGTCCACTGCTCTAGCACAATGGCAATAATCCAGAGTGCTTTACTTTAGTTGAGAGTCTAGATGATGTTATTATTGAACACTAACAAGACTGAAAGTACTAGAAAGTAAAAGAAAACTGGGAAAAGATGTTGATAGTTATGAGATTTACCAGAATGCACATTGTATACGTTCTACAATAATATTTCGATCATTCCTCATTTCCAGGATTAAAGTTTGGAATAAAAACAAAAAGAATAGTACAACTATCAAAATAATGTGCAGTATACTGTTCTTGCTGTGATGCATCAAATAATTTATTTTAAAGTGTTTTGTTTTCCTTAGAAGGTGTTTCATGTTTGACTTGCTGCTTCACTCAAAATAATTAAAGAAAATAAATTAACATCTTAGACAGGTAATGTTTTTAATGGACCAATGACATAGACAGGATGACAGGATGATGCAGATGTGGTAGGGGAGTAAAATTATGCAAAAATCTTTTGACCAAATTATTATTAGGGGGGACTCACAATTGCTCTTTGCCCAGGGTCTCAGATTTCCTAGAACCGCCACTGGTGTTTGGCGCCCTCTAGGAAATTTAGTTTTTCCCTGTTTTCCGAAAACCCCAAATTCGGACTTAGGCGGTTTTGGTAGCAAGCCGACGATATGTTGCTCTGAAGCTCCGAGCTTCTCGCAGACTTTATAACCTTTTATTTTCATTACAGATATTTTAGTTAGTTCATGCACATTTTGTAGGCCTATGTCTTGAGAAGAACAGTAAACGTCAGTTATCACGTGGAGTGCATTTATTTCAATTACATGGACATTGACAGTGGAAACAGTAGCCTATCTTTGGGTCGGAGAATAGGCTATATCAGCGTAAGAAAACGCACTTTCCTAGCGGTCTCACCAAGATCAAACCTCTACAACCCTGAAAAAGATTCTCTGCCTCACCTGCACCTGTTCATTTTTTTTCGCAGCCAACTCTGCAGAGATGTGCTTCCTTTAGCTAGCCTACCCCCTTAAGTTCTCTCTTGCTTGATAAAACGACATGTCATCTGCATGTTTCTTAGTTGGGTTAGCCTTCCACAAAACAACCTGAGCCATGTAGGCCTAAAACGTTGACTGCAAGCAAGATAGCTGGCTGTCGTATTCCACCAATATCTGAACGTGGCACACCCCGGCTGTCAGATCATTTAGGATCAAACGTCCTAAACTCGAGATCGGCTTTAAGAGACATTAAT